>NC_091746.1:25179560-25267060 GCF_043380555.1 Nothobranchius furzeri
TGCTGAAAAGCTTTTTGATTCTTGCTCAGAAGCTGCTGCAGTAGAAGCCAACGTAACCATAGTTTTATTTATCTACACACCACCGTATCAATCTCTGCATTTATTGCTGACATTTCAAACGCTCTGGATACAATTTCTATTGAAAAGAAAAACTATATAACGGGTGGATTTTAATATTGATAATATAAACGATGATTATTATAGTGACTAGTGATATTCTTATAGTTCCCACCAGAGTCACAAGTACTACAGTAACTCAAACACATAATATTTTTACTAAAGTGTTTAACAAGACTATGAAATCAGGGGTTTCGTGTAATGATGTTTCCAGTCTCTGTCCCATATTCCTGATCTGATCAGCTAATCAAACTGAGAAGTGTCGTCCAGTAGAGAATACCGGAGAGCAGCTCGAGTTCTGAAGAGAATTAAAAAGAGAGAGATCAAATCTCTCCTTTTAGCTTCCCTACATCAGCTACATGTTAAATTCAGAATAGATTTTAAGATCCTCCTTCTCAGAATTAAAGCTCAAGCTACTAGACAAGGTGTCTGCCTCACGGACTAAAGTTGGGAGGTGTTACCACAGGTGAGGAGCCTGATGACTAAAAGATCCTATTTTTTAGATATTCTGGGAACCACCAGTAAACTTGCAGTCTTAGAGCGAAGTGCTCGGTTTGGAAGGTATGCAACAATCAGATCACTGATGTATGATGGAGCTTGATTATTATATGTGAGAAGGAGGATTTTAAAATCTATTCTGAATTTAACATTTAGCCAATGTAAGGAAGCTAAAACAGGGGAGATATAATCTCTCTTTTTAAATCTCACCAGAACTCTAGCTGCAGCATTCTGGACAAGCTGAAGACTTTTACCTCTTGGTTGTCAGCAAGGTACGTTTATTTATGTTGTGTTGAATTATATTAATTTATTGTTTACTCTTTGCAGCCAGTGTAACGTAAAACGTGTTAGTTTTGGATGTTGTCATGCAGTTCGACGGTGTTAATTGAGTGCTGTTATGCAATAAATCCATCAATGAAAGAGCTGTGGTGTATTGATCTTTCATTGAGAAAATAAAACAAATGAAATAAAATATTTTATTTTGAATTAACTTTGATTTCTGAATGTGCTGTGACACGTTGGGTTCAGATTTTTTTAAGGAGGGTGATGTTCTGCAGGTTTTAGGGATGAAGGCGTGCAGAGTTAATATTGTTTTATTGTCTTTAGATATTTTCAGGATTTTTTTGCCTCAAACGTTTACAACACAGAAAAAAGGACTCCTAACAGAATGTTATCATCTGAAAAACCGACTTAGGAAATACACTCACACAGACCTGGAGGTTTGTTCGAAAACAGAAATCAGGGATGCGCTGGTGTGATGCCAGTGAGTTACCGCTAGTTTCCCAAAAACAAGAAAACGTCGCAAATTTACCTAAAAGCTGGTAAAAGAATCACTTTCTAAATAGATTTGTGGAAGTTTAATCATCCGTATTCCTCTGCTAAATGCTAAGTTTTATTTTTTTAACTGTTTTTCCCAGTGATGTAGACATTAGTGCACAACCAGAACTACGTGGTCATCTGTGCACGGAACTGAATCTGGATGTTTCTGATTTTCTGCTCAGCGCGGTCTCCTACACGCAGGACTGCTGACTCACCTCCATGACGAAGCACTTCTCACGAGAGTCTCCTTTCTCTACAGTCACCTCATACTTCAGGCTGCGGCGCTTTTCATTCAGCTCCATCACCGGATTTTTGCCATTTTTGGTCAAGATGTGACCCACCCCACCCTGTTCACAACAAAAACAGCAGTAGCTAAAATGTTTCATCGCCCCTGAGGGAGTTTATTATGAGGGTTTGAGGGGAACGTGCCTCTTCTGGCTTTGCAGCTGCGACTGGAGGATCATCTGGTGTCGTGGCATTCTCGGCTTCACCGCTGGGTTCAGGTTTTGCACCTGTTGGGAGACCAAGATCAAGCAGAACCTGTGGAAAACCAAAACGTTCACTAAGCTGGGTTCAAACCTAAAATACGACAAGTTCAGCCAAAGCGGTCCATAAAAATATAGATAAAAAAATAAAACACAGTTGATTTTGTTTGACTTATCTTATCTTGCAGATAAGACCAACATTTCATACCAAAGTAAAAGTCATTAATAAAGTTCTGATTTTTTCCACAACTTTCTCACTAGATTAAACGTCATCAGCCTTGCCTTGGTTGCGAGGTTTAGCTTGGCGGCTCGTTTGGACGGTCCCGTCGCTTCGTATGTCTTCCCATTTAGATCCACAGCCATTGTGAAAACTGGCACATGGACCGGACCCGTTTGGGATAAGAGCCGGTACTCCAGGCGAGGGTTGAACTGGTTTAGACGCATCACAGCATTTACGTTTGGATCGTCTGTAACTACAAACAAAAGGTATAAAGATAATAACACAAGTGTTATTTTGTAGAAACCTCCACTTTATCAAAAACTCCTGGCTTGATTAAGGTGAGAAATTATAATAAAATACTTTTAAAATCAGCAGGGGCGTCTCCAGAAAATTTTGATGGGGTGGCCAGATGGGGCCAAACACATTTTTGGGGTGGCACACCAAATTGAACCTTGTGGTAACTCTGGGAGAGTTTAGCCTGTGGCGATGTGCTGCATTGCTCCTTTATTAATTTTTATTAAAAAAGCAGTACGTATTGAAAACATTTAACTTAAATTTTACAAACACAAACATTTCAGAAAAGTATATTTCAGTTTTTTAAATGTTATTCCAATTTTAATTTACAAATTTATTGTTTTAGTTTAATTCACCTGTTGCTGTGTTCACAAAAAAAAAACTATGGAGATAAAAACTTTTTTTAATTGGTGAGGAGCAGAAAACATATGTATTTATTTATTCTGATTATTTCTTTACTTATTAATTGTATTATTTTCATTTTGGTTTACAATTATGTCTTGAATAAACAAGATCAATATGTGGTTTGACTGAACATTAATATGATTTATTAAAACTTACTTTTCCTGGGGGCCCAGCACTTTTCTAGGGGTGGCCATGGCCACCCCTGGCCACCCCTTGGAGGCGCCCTTGAATATCAGATTTTTATTGGCTAAAGATTTTGTCCCACCTCTTTCAACAAAATGGACCAACCTGTGTAGGTGCTGATCAACCTTTGAGCTTTCAACATTGCTGTCTTGCACTCGGACCCACAGAGTTAAGAAAGCAGCTAAAATGCTAATGTATGTTAGCGCTGGACAGATTTTAATATCCTCCTCCCACCGTCTTTTGTAGTAGGCAGAAGGATTGTAACGGTGTCCTGTTTGAGCTGTGACAGCTGGTGTTCACTTAAAAAGACCTCAAAAAGTGGATTAGCGTGAACGGATTGCATCATCCATCTATAGTCGCAAGTAAACAAGCATTTGACAAGAAGTAGGTCACATATTTCACGCAAAGGATCTTGGGGGCGAGGGATAGGGTGTTTCGGCCCTGTCCCAATACTCACACTGCACCCTACGGTCCTCAGCGAAGTGCACTTGGAGGAAATGTGCAGTAAGGCTTTGAGCGGGTAGGACACAAGTGTGCAGACACAAGTGTGCAAACAACTGCTGAACTGAGAGAGTGAGCATTGTGTCACTGGCCACACACTGGTGTCTGTCCGTGCAACTTTTTTTTAATCTTTAACAAATTTCAAGCAAACAGTTATTTGACTTAAGTCGCATTCGTTGCTGTCCACATTAAAGTTTAGTTAAATCTTTTTTCTGACAGGAAGCAGAAAAAAAAACTTTCATGTTTAATCTTAACGAGTGCTGTGATTGGCCCACCAATCCAATAGAGGGCTGTGATTGGCCCACCAATCCGATAGAGTGCTGTGATTGGCCCACCAATTCAATAGAGTGCTGTGATTGGCCCACCAATCCAATAGAGGGCTGTGATTGGCCCACCAATCCGATAGAGTGCTGTGATTGGCGAGCACCAACTAACAGAAATGGCGGCGTCCGACACCGCAGCTACGCGTACCAAACCATCTAAAGTTTGGGAGCATTCTAGCCGGGATTCGGCGAATAAAAAGATGACCTGCGTTATTTGCAAAGCAGTCCTCGTATATCACGGCAGCACCTCGGTGATGCACGAACACTTAAAGAGAAAGCATGTTGGACAGTTGAATGAAACAGTCTGACTCACCTCGGTAAGATTTAAATAAAAGGAAAGCCAACACGTTTTGTTTTGGATGGACATTTTTTAAACGTATTTTCACTTTTAAAAAGAGATTTAATGTTATGCCCGACTGTGTCTGACAAAAGTATTTTAGTTTTATTTATGCATTTATGTCTGTACTGACTGGGCACTGTGCCTACTTGGTGTTAAGACATTTTTATTTACTTTAGTATGAATCGGCCTATCAGCAGCAGAGTTCAATAAAATATGCATTTTTCCATTGAAGTACCCATCTTCCTTGTGTTTATTATAACTTTTCACACAATTAAAGCAATCTCATGCTAAATTTAAGCAAAACTGAATAATTATCCGATTAGTCGACTAATTGTTTCAATAGTCGGTGACTAGTCGACTATTAAAGTAGTCGTTAGTTGCAGCCCTAAACCAGAAATAGAATGAGTTTTAAACCTCGTGTGTTTAACTTCAGAAAGATATTAGTGATTATTAACTCTATGGATGATCTTGCTTCAGTATGTTAGGTAGAGGTCCGACATACATGCTGTGCTCTGTGCATAAATGTTTATGTATAAAAAGTGAACAAGATTCATGTCCATCATATTTTTATTTCTATTCATGGAATTGTAAAGAAGTGAAAAGAAAACATCTGATTAGTTTAGTTGCTTTGATCTGTTTATGAATAATTAGATAAACTAGCACTCCACCGTGGGAAAAAACTCCCAGCTTAAGGTGACAAATTACAATAAAAGACTTTTAATATCAGATTGTTTTTGATTAATCAGGAGGAAAACGGCTGCCTGGTCAAAATAAAAGCCTGAGATTTACTGACATAATTTCTTGGGAAGGCTCTCCTCGGACTCGGAAATTCTCTCTGTCCTTCTTTTGCGACTGGACTCTCTATCGTCCCTCTCGGCCTCAAACGGAAAGTTCCTGGCTGGGAGGCTGGACTGGGAGGTGGGTGGGATCTGAGCTGTGTGAAACAAGAGAACCTGGGATGAGGGAAAACCTTCAGGTGCAAGTGGAACTGCACCAGGAATCTTTCATCATCTACCTGAGCGCTGTTTGCTGTACCCTCCTCCCATGGTCCTCCTGGGCTGCAGGGGCTTTCTGTCCACCCCCAACACCTTGTGCATCTGTCCGAAGGCACACAGCCTCAGGGCGAACTGAACACAACACAGAGATGTTTTTCTGTTACTAATAGGGCTGAAAGGTTATTAATGCATAGACCAATAACTCTACGCTAACCCAGGCTTTCCACCGGATGTGTGAGCGGTGTGTGACGTGATGAACATCATCTAAAGCCGGGCGTACACTGTGCGACTTTTTCACTTTGAGCCGATTTTCCACTCGTGCGAGAATCCACGAGATCGGGACAAGTTTTGCGCCGAGCGTCGTGTAGTGTACAGGGAGTTACGAGAGGCGATTAACACCACGTGACCAGCTACCGATCAGCAATCGTGAGCTCGTCACTTCTGGCGTGTTTAATATTTCGCTCGTCCCTCGTGAGGGAATCGGACTGTTGAAGCGGCGCTGCGAGCAGCTGCGACCCAAAATGTATCAGAACCGCTCACGGCGCATGCGCAATCCTGCATCAACGCCGCTCGCTCGCTATTTCCCAAATAACACACATTGTTCGTTTTTATTTCTACACGTTTTTTTTTAACTCACAAAGATTGTCAAGAAAGCGTGTTTGTCGTGTTCATGTCAAATTAAACTGATCACAAAACACAGATTTACCTTCTTTATTTCGTTTTCCTCATCCAACCCCCATAAATCCCTGTGTGTCCTCCTGCAGCACTCCCGAAGGACAACAGGCAAAACAAGACAAAAAAGTCTGACGTGTTGAGTAAAAACTGCTATTTTTAGCATATTTTTAGGGCCGACGTGTTGCTACCAGACGTACAGTGTGTGCAGTCAGATCGCATGCGAGAACTGGGTCGTGCAGTGTGAGCACATGACTCGTGAGATCTGCTCTGCGAGGAAGTCGTACAGTTTGAGCTGAAGCTGAGTGCTACGAGTGAAAAAGTCGCACAGTGTACGCCCGGCTTTAGCGAGGCGCAAGATTTCTGCGTCAGACCGCACGATGTGTGGCACCATCAGGACATGCTGCGTCATGAGCGCACCTCCCAAAAGCATACGTCACAGAGCAGGCCGCTAACCAAAACAAAGCTGAAGATAGAATAAAGCTTCGCCGCTAACACTTATTTTTAGTGTCAGCTCATGACCCAGCTCATCCTCCTCAAAGAGGAAGGATCATTAAAAAAAAAAAAACCCGCTTTGGCGGCAGACTCCGGCTGCGGAACTCCTTTTCCCGTCCTCCAGCTGAACAGCTGATCTGTCTGCTGGACATTCATCCTTCTCCTTTCTACATAAAAACCCACTAAACTACAGAGAAGTGTGATCCGGGTTTTAGTTGGGAATCTGCCAGGTGTCTGCTGCAGAGCCGTGAATGTGATGAAGGAGTGGGTTGTACTGGAAGTATACGCTTTACTCGCTAGTATGACACCGTACGGAATCCGCGCCAATGAGCTCAGAAGTTTTTGGAAAATACCTTCTCAAGTAGCAAAACTAGGAAGTTCTGGACGGATTCAGAAGCTTTATAAGAAACTTCGTTATTTTCAGGCACGTCTCGTAGTAACTGATAGTAAAGTTGGTAAATGGGCTGTATTTGACATAGCGCCTTCTAGAGTCCTGGAACCCCCCAAGGCGCTTTACAACACAACGAGTCATTCACCCATTCACACACTGGTGATGAGCTACGATGTAGCCACAGCTGACCTGGGGCGCACTGACAGAGGCGAGGCTGCCGAGCACTGGCGCCACCGGCCCCTCCGACCACCACCAGCAGGCAACGTGGGTTAAGTGTCTTGCCCAAGGACACAACGACAGACTGAGCGGGGCTCGAACCTGCAACCTTATGATTACGGGGCGAGCACTTAACTCCTGTGCCACCGTCGCCCCTTCGTTCATTCAAGAGAGGATCCAAATCTTCTGTATATTTTTATGAAAAAGTAATGCAATAGTTACTTTCCTGGTAATTAGTTCCTTTTGATATTGTATCTCAGATACTGTTACTTTTTTGAAGAAATAATTAGTAACTATAATTAATGGGGTGAGGGTGGCACAGGAGTTAAGCGCTCGCCTCTTAATTGGAAGGTTGCAGGTTCAAGCCCCGTTCAGTCCATCACTGTGTCCTTGGGCAAGACACTTAACCCCCCTTGTCTGCTGGTGGTGGTCGGAGGGACCGGTGGCGCCTGTGCTCGGCAGCCTCGCCTCTGTCAGTGCGCCCCAGGGCAGCTGTGGCTACATCGTAGCTCATCACCACCAGCGTGTGAATGACTGATTGTGTTGTAAAGCTCCTTGGGGGGTTCCAGGACTCCAGAAGGCGCTATATCAAATACAGGCCATTTACTTGCTTAAAGTACCTTGCCCAACATTGGTCATGGTGCATTCAGAATACGGTGACTACATCTTATCGCCTGCCAGCCCTGATTACTCCAGCTGTGTCTCACCTGAGCGCTCTGTGTGATGTTCTCACGTTGCTGCGTAGTCAAACCGGCAGTCGCGTCGACATCTTCTTTTTCACACGGGTCCTTAATACCAGGAGCATCTTCCAGAAAGCAAAAGGGAACATTTGATCAGTCCCATCAGTTTGTTCACATCAGAGATGACAAACAATGATTTTCTGTTGTGAGAACTGGAGAAAGCTCACCTTCCATTAGGAACCCAGAGGCAATGCACTCCAGAACTCTGCGGAAAGATTCACTTGCTTTCATTTTCCTCTCAGCTGTGCCGATGACCCTCTCCACCAGCAGCTCGAGAGGCTGAACAAAGAAAAGCAACGAGAACGTTACCCCATCACAGCGCGCCTTAGAATGAAATCACAAAGCTGTTCATCAGGGTATCTGTAGGCTTAAGGGAGTCAAATTTAAGACTTTTTAAGGCCACTTTGACCAAATTTAAGCTATTTTTAAAATGAACTTTAAGCTATAATTTCCAGCTATTGCCTGGAACCGGTGCTAACCACTTCGCGAACGTGGGATTAGCCATCCAGTTACCATTAAACTTGCACTTCCCCATGGCGCAAGCTCCCGCTAGCTTAACCAGCTAATGTGCTCATCTAAAAATAGCCTCTTTTCACAACCAGCTGAGTGTGTACGGTTCCGCTTACGCCAACATCGCACACAAAAAATGCTGAACACTAAACTAGAAATTCACAAAAATTTTACAGAAATCAAAGAATCTTGTTTATTGGGTCTTTGGTCAATTAAGGCCTTTGGAAGGATTTTTTGTCATTTTTAAGGATTTTTAAGGCCTTAAATTTGGAAAAGCAAATGTAAGACTTTTTAAGGACCAGCAGATACCCCGTTTATGCAACAATTCGAGCTTCTGGGATCCCAAAAATATGAAGAACAAAAAGAAGGAAGAAGTTTATTAGGAAGACGACAAATAAGGAGAAAAGGATGAAGAAGAGTTTTATGGGTAGCGCCATTCTAGATGGAAATCACAAGGCGCTTCACAAGCACAATAAAAAATAGTTACTTAAAATAAACACAGTGAACTAGGTTACTCACCCATCCCAACAGGGGGGTCCAGGAAGGAACGCGGATACACAAATCCCTCATGATCCGGATCACGATGACAACAGAAACATCAGAGCTAACTTTAGCCTGAGACACAAAGTGAAAACCAGCTGAGTTAGAAGGCCGGTTGCCAACGGCGACGCCTCACCTGTGCTTTCTACATCAAGCTGGGCATTTTGATTGGGAGAGAACGCTGTCTGTGCTAGCATCAATACCAACGATTTACCCACATCTATCGTTGGTATCGATCAGCACATAGGCCAGCAAGTGTAAAGTTTCACATCTTTAGCATGTAAGCTACATTTAATAGCTGTCGCTGTCTCTAAAGCTGAGATCATCTAAGGAAACAGTTCAACCTTATGTACAAATAAGGACGTGGATGCAAACCTGGAACCACTTGGCGTGGCGGAGAGACGCCAAAGCAGAGAGGCATTTCTGTCTGTCCAGAACGTCCGGCGGATCGTCGACTGTTTGCGTTTCTACTGACGAGGTGGGATAAGAAGAAAAGGTACAGTTTGACCAAGGGGGTTGGTTCTGTCTTGCAGCTCAGGGAAGAGCAGCTTTTCCCAAACCGACAGCAGCAGGAGGGAAGGGAGATTCCCGGGTAACGGATGTGAAAGGTAAAAATGAGGTGCGTGTGTGTGTGCTGCTCTACAGTAAACACCCCCTTCCCTCAGCTCCACAGCTTGGGTTTGCTGCTCCCCCCTTCCTCCTCAGACAGTGAGTCCAGTTGGTCAAAGGTCCAGCGTTCCTACAAAACTTGACAAACTTGAAGTCATCAGTGATAAATCACAAAGCATTTAGAAGTCCACGTGTGCCCCGCGCTGCAGCAAAACTGATTGGTTTCTGTCTAAAAGAGGCTCAAAGATGAATTCAAAACAAAATACTGGAGCCTGAAAGAACTTTAACAGGATTGGGCAAATCTTAGATAAAAAAAAAAGTTATTTAATTAAGTCACATCAAGTTTAGGGGTGATGCTATTAGACTTTTACTCATCTGAAAAGAGCAGCTGCATAACTAAATGTGTGTTTGTTACTGGACGCGTAAACAGTGCAGTCCCCAGAATAAAAGCTAGCTTTCACCTGACGAGGCCGCTTTACTGAACGCAGAAGTTAAGCAAACACTGGAACAGAGGGAGGAACGTGAGTTTGTGACACTGAGCTCACGTGTCTGATGGATCTGACTAGTGACCACTTGGCTCGTGTTGTCATTTGTTTAAAGGACTTTGAGGGTTTGGATCAATATCACAGAAAGGTTTTAACTAAGCTGCTGTGTAAAATATTAACTGGTGTCATTCTGTCTTCAGACCAAAAAACTCTCATCTTTAACTCGAGACTTTCATTAACAGCTCGTGTTATTTAAAGAGCAAACAGCAGGTTGGAGACCCCCATGAACCAATCTTCGGAGAAACATAGTTTTTTTACACAAACATTAATTATTTAGGCTTTTAGAGTCATTTTTTATGAGCTTTTTTTTTTTTTTTGCCAAACCAAGTGACGTCAGCTGAGGGAGTCCTGTGTGAGACAAACATGGACTCTACTGCGGCTCTGATGGAGGAAACTTTAAATGTTCAGAATTATACTCATGATGGACCAGATCCATAAAGGTGTGAGTTTGCTGCACGCCCCAGAGAGCAGAGACAAATCAGAGGGAGAAACCATCGTCCAAAGCGGAGAGACTGAGGAGAAGAAGCCGGGGGGGGGGGGGGGGGGACTGGTGGGTTTAACCATGTTCGCTTAAACTCGTGCTAGCATCACAATACAGATTACTATCATGTACCAGACAGTTAAAGTAGTATCGGTCAGTTAATATAATATTAATACTAATGAGCGTCTGTCAGCTGTCTCATACTCACTAACATCCGTTCACCTGACCTAGTTTAGCTTAGAGAGTGGGAGAGAGACGCCTGTCATCTGGTTCTGGAGCTCATGCGAGCTTCTGTGAGCTGGATCCGACCCAGAAACCAGCGAGCCCATCCAGCTGGGACTTTTAAAAGCCGCGCATCCGCTCCTGGAGGTCCAAGAGCAGTTCTGATCCAGCTCCGACCCGGAAACCAGCTGGCCTGCTGACCTCTTCTGGTGGTCGGTTCTGATGGTGCTCTGAGCTCCAGAAATCCACATTTAATTTTTTAAACCGCACCACGGGTCTCCGGAGCCCAGTGTGGACCTCCCTGACCCGGTACAGACCGACGCGGGCTACAGAAGTCCATCTTTGCAGCTGCACTAAACACCCTCAGGCACGGAGATAGAGGCGTTGTTCCTCTGATCTGGAAACCCGTGGACTCGATGTCCAGACAGGCTGGAGTCGGTACAGCCTTCACACACTCTAGTTTATCTACATGAACACAACCCAACACTAGTAAACACACACTGACTGGATCACGACCTCTCTACTCTAAAACTAGCCACTCTCCACACAGAGCTGAGGCAGCCGAGCTTCTAACTCCCTTTGGTTACGTCACAGTCACATTTAGAAACAAGAGCCTTTTTTTTAGAAGTTTTGCTGAGAAAAGCCACTTTTTAACTGCTGTTATGTATTTTAACACAAAATATCCACAATAAGCATTTCTAATAGTATTTTTTGGACAGCATTTTATATGAATTAGAATTTTTTTACCTGCAATTTGCTCTTTAAAACAAGTTCCAGAAGTACTCAGAGTAAAATCTTTTTCTAATGATTTTTTTACTCATCAGTTTTGCAGCAGCTGGGTTCAAATGCACATTTCACCATCAAGGGCATGCAATGCGCGCTTTTCTTAGAGGAGCCATCACTCTTAGCATAAAAGACAAGGATGAACAGAGGCACCGTCATTAATAACATGACCAGAATAAACCACAGAGGAAATGTTCCGCCTCAAAACAGTTGACCACAACACAACGCCAAGACTGCTGAGCAGAAGAGACGGCCGCTTTAGCAGGTGGTTCGCTGGCATCAGACTCAAACGGTCACTGTGCAACACCACCGAGGGAAAAGCAGGTTCTGATGTGGAGTCTCCGGCCAGCCTGGTGATGATGCTCCTGCTACTGAGAATTTCTGAAGCGAGGTTTGGTGTGGCTGACTTATTTCATCAATACGTCTGCAGCAGTGGTCTCTAGTAGGAATAAATGACTTATAATGCCTGGTTTATGCTTCTCCGTCATCTCCGCAAGGGACAGACACGCACGGATTGACAGAAGCGTTTTGCTCTTTTACTTCTCCGTCTCCTGGAGAGTGTTGCAAAGCAATTGCCCGGCAGGACAACAGAGGGCGTAGCGCTGTTCTGTGGTATCCTGTCATGTATCGGTCCAAGATAGTGTGTTTATATTGTGTTTTTTGTGTATATAAGAGACTTTTAACACGGACATATTTGTCTCTCATTCTCCCACCTCTAAACCCACGTTTCCTGTCATTTCCGTCCACAAATAAAACGCTTGCTGTGCATCTTTTCACTCCTCCAGTCACGGGAGAATGAAACGTTCATATTTTTAGAGTTTTTTCGCGAGGTATTCTTCAAGCTTCTCCGTGTCTGCCGCTAGTTAAACTCGGCTCTCTTTGCAATGGCGGCGCTGTAAACAACAGCGGCGTCCTGACCAATCACAAACTTGAATAATCCGTCTCGTTCGACGGATGTTTAAAAAAGTGGGCTCGACTCCGTACGTACTTGCGTGCCCTACGCAAGGACGGATAATGGCGTTGCGTGTCTCCGCACTGACGCAGACGGAGAAGCATAAATCAGGCTTAAGTCGTTCTCAGGGGGAAACAATATACCGGCGCACCATTATCAGGAATTAGAACTGAGCCACATCACAGCTGCGCTTCAGACGACAGGATCTGGAGTCTTACTTCCTGATATCTGGACATCTCTCCTCTGATTGGCTAACAGCAGCACGACTCTACCACTGACTCGGTTTGCTCTGCAACGCTGATGTTTTACCTCCACCAATAAAAGAAGCCTGGAGGAGTTCTGCTGTGTGGCGGAGTTGCTAATGCTAACAGTTAGCTTCTACTAGCGGAGACGTTCTCAGCTGTTTCCTGGACGCTAAACCAACAACAGCCTTCCCCGCCGTGAGCCAAGCTACGTCAGCTTCCCCCGTCAGTGTTTGATGAGCATGTCTGACGGGATCAAAGTGGTGGTGTTGAGCCAGAAACCAACTGGTGAGAGGACTTCATCATAAATAATCAAACATAAAAACTGACCACATCGTGCACAAAGTTTAGCACCAGCTAACAGACCCATTTCGGTTTTGCCCCTGAAGCTCAGTGACTGAATGAACCTGAACAGATCCAGGACCAGTGAGACTCGAGGGTTTCTAGTGCCGATTTGTAGTTCGGTGGAGCAGCACAGTGATGGAGCAGAGAGCACACGGAGCCGTGGCGTCGCACACACCTTTCTCCTCCACGGAGGCGTCCGCCTGCTCCTTCCTAACGAGAGGTGATGTCAGGTGGATGGAGAGAGTCATCGCCGACTCTTTGGTGGTTTTGACAACAATGGCAGCAGCTTCAGGACTCGGGCTCACTGTATACGTTCCAGCAGAGATATCCTATAAAATCAAATGTGATGTTGAATAAAGAGCTAAAACAGTTACACTAGGGTTGTCACGGTGTGAAAATGTAACCTCACGGTTACTGTGACCAAAATTACCACGGTTTTCGGTATTATCGCGGTATTTTTTTAAACGTGTTACATTTTCAGACAACTACATAAACCCTGTATATCAGGAAAATATTGTCCTCAGTTTGTGTCTAAATTTTGCCTAAAATGTGTTATTTTGTAATTATGTTGTTTATTTGTTTACATATTTCCCCTTTAGTCTTTAAGATACCAATAACTTCTTTTTTTTGTCTGTTTGATGTCATCATTTAAAAATATTAGATCAGATGATACTCAGTACTCAAGTAGCCTTCTAATCAGATACTTTTTTACCCTTACTTGAGTAATAAACCCTATATCAGGAGAATATTGTCCTCGGTTTGTGTCCTTCCAGTGAGCTTTGCAGATGTGGGAAAATGTCATCAGGCAGTAATCGTTGTTAAATTCATAATTATTCTCGGAGAGAGACCAACTCTTATCTGCCCCTGGGAGCCCCGCAATGCATAGCGTCATTTCAACATGGCGGTGTCCGCGACACGGTTTATATGCAGGTAGCGGCGCTGCGGCTGCTTTATATAGCGACTCGTTGCATTCTCCCTCAACCCAAATCCTCGGATCACTCATTTTAGCTAAAATGCTAACGTTAGCTTGCCTTGCGTTGACTGTAGAGTTGTGGGTGATGGTCACGCAGATGTGTCATGAGATTTGAAGCGTTGCTGCCTTTCACAGACACTTTTTCTGCACGTGCTGCAAACAGGATAGCCGTCTTCTATCAGCTGTCCCTCGGCATTCTTCAGATATCCAAAAGATGCCCGTACTTCCCACTTTGTCTTCTTTGAGGGATAATAAATGTCCTGAGCGCTGCAGTCTCCTCCTCTGGCCATTATTTCAGCTTTAGTTGTAAACAACAAAGTGCGCATGTGCCGCCGGAAACTTCAGCAGATGATACGGTGGCTGGTAAGGGTCACCGCGCCTACACCGCAGCCACGGTAATCCACCGAGATAATATAGTTTTTAAAAAACAAGACGGTTATTATTATTGTCAACTTTTTTACCGGGGTTTACTGCTACACCGGTTACCGTGACAACCCAAAGTTACACACTATAGAAGCCAAAGCTGGCTTTAAGCTCTACCTCCAGCTGTTCCAATAACTTTTCAGCCACTTGGTTCAGCAGGTCGACCGTAGGCCAGCTGGAACAAAGCAACACCAGATCCAAGTCCTGGTCTCCTTTCAGGATGAGTCCTTTGGCCACCAGGCCAACCCTCATAACGCCACACAGGGTACGCTCCGTTTTGCTTATGAAGACAGGAGTAAGAAAGGAAAATGTTTTAAACAGAATAAAAAAAGAGAAGAAGTCAATAATTGAAACCATTTGGAGCCCTGCTTACCTGCCTGTTTGATTTGTTTCACCCTTATTCTTCTCTATCCCATCAGAGACGTTCTTGAGGGCACACTCCACATGGGAGACGATCGTCTGCACGACCTCCAGCTTTTCCGCTGAGGGGTACACTTCAGAGTGTTTGGCCATTATGGTGCGTTCTTGTGGGCCCGAGGGCTTCCGAAAGGCTGCAGACTCCTAGATTTAAGATAAAAAATAACAATATTCACTCATTCAAACTGCGTTTTTATACATAAAAGATGAGTAAAATAACTCATATGAGAAGAAATACAAGGAAGTATCACTTCAGCAGCTATGAATAAGAATGACCTGCAGGATGTCAGAGGAAGGTTTCTTTTAGAAAGAAAAGGAATTATTTTAGAGATGGAAAACAGGAAGTGTTCAGGAGTTGTGTGCTTTTGTTCAAGGCTCCTAACTCCGCCTGCCCCATGAATCATTTGGGCACAAAATAACCCGAGTTTACGAATGTTTCTGCACAAAAAAGACAAATGAGCAAACGGGTAGATGTTAACTTTGCTTTCAGGTTCGAAGGACAGCTTGATTTGACAAGATTTACTAAATCCAACAATATAAAACATTTTAACAGGCACAAATTAAATAGTTTGCACCAAAAAGAAAGGACTTTTGAAAAAGCTATCAAATAAAAACTTGATGGATCAGTTAAAGGATGATGCGACTCAGAATCTAGTTTTCAACTACTGTAAATCTTTTTTCCTCCCTACATCCCATCATTTCCCCTCTGTACTTGTCTAGTTCCTCTGTTTTTTTTTAAAGAAGACATTGGTCACAAAACAAGAGAAAATAGAGTTTTTCCTGCGTTCTAATTAGCGTGGCGGCTGCCTCCAGCTATTTTTGTGCCACCCCAGCCTGATTTCACTCTGCCCCCAGCTATATGGATGTTATTTTAACTGCAGTTGCAGCGTTTTGCCACTACAGGGGCGCTGTATCAGCAGCGGTGCACCGAAAGGCTCTAAAACGTGGCTGACCACACGTCCTCTTTCCCCCGGACATGTCCACTTTTCACTCTCTGTCTGGGGTGCCCGGGGGGGGGGGGGGGGGGGGGGGTACTACAATGATCAAAATGTCCGGTTTTTCATCCAGGAGCAGGGATCAAGTTATGAGGGCTAGATATCTTTCAGGGAAAGATCCAGTTTCTGCCTACAATATTTATGGGGTTCTGTTGAGCAGAGAGGACGCAGAGCGCCGATCGTTGGTGCGCCCGCTGCGTCCGGCGCACGATACTTTCTCAAGGTGGTGCCACAAAACATTGCTATTAATACATGATCATTCATATCTGTTTACATCATCAGGTACTCTGTCTTTTAATCATTGCTGACGCGCTCCGCTCATCGTGTGCTGCGGTGATTTCACCTCACTGACGCAGCATCGAAACGCACACCCCGCTTCGCGGTCAGGAGATCCCTTTGATCTGTGTAGCTCAAAAGTAACTGATGAGGTGAATAAGTAAGAATCCAGGCAGCAGTTTTTCTGGAGAGTTTAGAGGAGATGCGGGAAGATGAGAGACAGACAGGACAGGAAAATAGTTGCATAAAAACTAGAAAACAAAGCTTGAAAGTCAAATGTAGGTAGATTTATCTCCACTACACGTTTTTACCTGTATAAAACAAAAAGTTATAAACACGTAATATTTATACATCTGATACAATTCAGATCATCTTCACAACTCACATCACACACCCAGGGCCGTTTCAAGGTATTTTGGGGGCCAAGGCAAAAGAGGAACACCCCCCCAACCCTAACCCGTACATAACAGACATGCCACCATTACATTGTTGGCAGCAGAAATTAAATGTTATTACCATTTCCAACACAAATGCATGTTAATGAAATGTATTATATTTTACTGGATACATTCATGTGTTATTTTGACTAAGATGAGTGTTATTAATACAAACCTAAAATGTTACTGAAATGTAGGTCAAATATTTAAAAATATTTTTAACTATAAATATCAGATGGGAAAAAGGGAACTAAACACCAATCTAATTAAGTCTTTTGTAATATTTTGCCTTTAAAATTTGAGGCAGTTGAATGCACAGAGTACGCATGTACTGGCGCACGGTCAGGATGGTACACCTCTGCCTCAGTTTGAGCCAGGAAAAACCCTGAAATGCCTTGCTCTTTCACACATACCAATTGGAAGCAAAAAGGCCTGACTGATGGTGTGAAGTGTTTAAGAACGTGAAAGCAAAACCTCAGCAAAGCGTTCGTCGTGGTTTTCAACAGAAGACATGAAGTGGTGGTACTGCCTCAGCTCCTCCTCGTAACACAGACAGTCGTACCAGTAACGCAACTCCTCATACCTAAAGAAAAAAGATGACAAAACAGAAGTAGTATTAGCGAAGAGGAGATATGGCTTCTGGGGTAAACCAGGTTTACATTCATGACTTTCCCATTGTCACGGATAAAAGATCCATTAGTTTTAAAAGAAATGTGAAAATAATTAAAAAAAGCAGCTCTTTCATTTTTGAATTATGTTGATATATTTTTGTCTGATTGTTTTAACAAAACTTTGAGCGCTCCCCACTAATCAACATGTCGATATCTTTTATTTTAGAGAATTCCATTTGAATTTTCTGGTGGAAAATGTGATTAAATGACATGCAGCAGGGTGGATTTCTGCAATAGGTTTACGTAAGTGCAGATTAAGTCCTCTTGGATTTGTGTTTCATTTAAGTGTGCAGATCGGTGCCTGGTTGTAGAACAGTGTTTCCCAACCCTGGACCTCAGGGGTCACTGTCCCACATGTTTTCCATGTCTCTGCTTCAGCACACCTGATTTACATTGGCTCCTCAGGAGGACATCAAGTGCTGCAGCTGCCTGTTAATCACACATTCATCAGGTGTGTGGCAGCAGAAACACACCGGTGTTTGAAAGAGCAACGTGGAAAACATGCAGGACACTGGTCTCTGAGGACCTGGGCTGGGAAACAATGTTGTAGAGTACCTCTCGAAATCCTCAGGTAGGAGCCGGTGGCCCCGCTGGATCACGTCGTCCCAGTACAGCAGCTCCTCGTAGGCCTGCTGTTCGTCCCACATAGCCGCTGATGCCATTCTGTCACGACCGCACAACCGAGACTGCCTCCTGTCTCACCAACAAAACGGCTGTCGGCAACAAATATCAGCCAAGAAAATATAACTAAAAGCAAAAGAAAACATTTAGGGTCCGTTTTTAGGCCGCTGCTCGTTTCAGTTGATGTTAGCAGCAAACGCACTAATGATGCGCAGAAAGAGAAGGGATGTAATCTTTATGTATGAATGTTGTGCTCTATACGAACTAAACATACACGATGTAACACATCAGCAAAACCACGGACTTTAAATTAGGTTACATCACCTAATAATAAATTATCTTGAATCTATTAGCTAGCATGCTATTAGCAGTCATGCTTACTTAGCTAGGGTTTTGTATGAGCTATCACGGCTCACCTTTGTCAGAGAGTAAAAAACCACTTGTGGACCTTTAATGAGAACGTTGGTCCCCTCTTAATGTTCGTTTTGATGAGTTCACAGCTGTTGGTTTCCACAAAACCTCCACCAGTTGGGACATTAGCCTATGTGCTGCGGCCGGGTCCTTCTCTGAGAACGAAGCAGCCGGAGCCTGTTGACCGCACAGCGCCCCCTTCCGTTCAGGAGTTGTCTTCATTCTTCTTTTATCATCCGTAAAAAACATTTACTTTGAACTAGAAACGTACAAATAAAACATGTGAAAAAATTCGAACTAAATTAAACAATCTTTTTCTTCAAGTAGCTCTTTTATCTTTTTATAGAGGGTGTCATTATCTGATTATTACTTATATTTGAATTTGCCACAGAAAAGGTCATTTCTGGCGGTTTTTATGGATGTGCAAAGCTGCCACTCACAGGAAATAAAGTTAGAGCTATGACCCTTTATAACATCACAACTTTATTGTTCTATCTGTATAATTTCACATTTCTACGAAATATCATATTCTTACATTAAACTATCATGTTTTACCGTAAAATATTCACATTTGTACAATTAAAATATTATATTGTACAAACATGACATTTATAAGAACATCATAACATTTTATACAAATATAACATATTGTAAGAACATGAAAATTATATTGTTAGAACAATAAAGTTACGGTAAAATGTTGTAATGTGACATTGATCTAATTATATTTTGTATGGGTGGCAGCTCTACGCTTCTGTACATCTCTCTTCCAAATTCAGAAATGTGAAATATGAAATAATAATGACTAATCCTGTTTTGGATAACAATACTAAGTTTGCCAAACGAATAATAGTAATTTTAGAAATTTATAATTTATTAGTGTATATTAAAATATATTTAAAATTTTTGTTGTCATGTTGTTGATTTTAAAATTAACTGTTTTGTTGAGTTCAGAATCTACTCTTATATGTTTTGATGCTATTTCCTGCACGTGAAAGCACACTGAATGCCCAATGTGCTATACAAATAAAGCTACCTGGCCTTTTGTTATCAGTGTTGTTTTATTATGTGATTATATAAAAATAATAGTAATGAAGAAAATAAAATTGACTCTTGTCACATGTATATCCTCCAGTAGAGGGCAGTGGTCTTGTGTAGGACGGGGTATGGCAGGTGTTTGCCTTGATAAAAGAAAAGCATCACATCCCCAGGATTTGTTGGGTAAGTTGTTTTCTGAATTCTTGGTTTTGAAAATAAATTTGAGTCCACTGAGAGCAAGATCCAGGCTATTTGTGCTCCAGTAATTTTTGCTGTATTTGGTCCAGTCTTATGACATGTTGCACAATTTGGTTTTTAGTAAAATAATGAGGGTCTGTGGCTTTATTTATCATTAAATGATTAAAAAACACAAAAAATGTGGGCCTTGCATAACAGAAAATCATAACATCATAATTTCAATGTGCATGTTGTAAGAGAAAAGGGGAAAGTCAACAAAAACAGAAAAATTTAAGCCTGCAAATCAAAGATGGATTATTTTGGAGGAGAAAAATGTTCCAGCTGTATATCCAAACTGGGTAATAAAAGTTTTTCTGAGGAGAAGTTTAGATTCAGGACCTGAGTATTTATTTATAACATACCGCTGGATGTTTATTGTATTCGTGACGCAAAACACAAAGAATCCACCCTGAGTCAGACCTGAATCAACACTTTATCCTCATCTGTGTTCTTTGTTTATTAAATTAGTATCTGCATGACCTTTGGTGAGTAATTCGTTTTTTTATTTGTCATCTTCTACTGAACGTGAAGTGCATGACTCAGCGGGACATCTCTGCTGCAGAGAACGCCGCTCTCAGAGTGAAATATGAACAACGATGAAATCCGAACTCTTCATGGGAAAGCAGAGAGGTCTGCGGAGCAGCACCCTAATAAAACAGATCAGAGGAAAGCTGCAGTTGTGATTAAAGGACAACATTTAGATATTAATAATAATAATAATGCATTGAACTTATATAGCGCTTTTCTAGACACCCAAAGACGTTTTTCACACACTCTCACATTCACACACTGCTAGTGATGGTAAGCTACTTGTAGCCACAGCCGCCCTGGGGAGGTCTGACAGAGGCGAGGCTGCCATTTGGCGCCGTCGGCCCCTCTGACCACCACTAACACTGATATTGAACGTTTTACAAAATCTCTTTAAATATTAATACGGATGTGGGCTAAAAGATGGAGATCATGCACCATTCTAAAGAAATCAGAGAACAACAGCACCCAGAAAATCAGAAAAAGAAGAGGCGGAGGAGAAGAATTGCTTCTATGGCAGAAGTCCAAGCCACGTTTGCCTCAAAACATTTCAATAATCCCCAAGACTTTTGAAAAATATTCTGTGAAATGAAGAGACAAAACTGGAAGCGTTAGAAAGGAGTGCATCCCGAGTGAAACAAACTCAAAAATGCTGGTGGTAGTGTGATGATCTGAGGCTGCTTTTCTGCTTTTCTGCTTTTGTATGACCTTCTTCACCACTCTCTCTCTATTCTGCTCTCCCCACCTATTCCACCTTCCTCAGGATCCACTGACTTCCCTCTTTCCTATTCACTCTCTCTCTTTCTTAAAATTTTTTTAATTACAATTGTCTATTTTTGCTCATTTTAAATATATTTTTAAACATTTTCTAAATGATTTTTTATATTTTTACATTTTTTGTTTTTGTGAAGCGCCTCGTGATTTTCATCTTGAGAGGCGCTATGGAAATGATAGTTTCTTCTTCTTCTTCAGGACCGTTTGGTAGAACAGATGGAAGCATCAATTCTGCTCCCTAGCAACAAATTGTACAGGAGAAGGCATGACCTTTGACCTTGAACAGGTCATTCGTGCTTGAAAACCCTCCAGTGTCAAACCCTTTCAGACCATGGGTCCCCAGGAAAAACTGTCATTGATTACAAGTCAGCGGGGATATAAAAGGTATTTTCTAATCTCGTTTCATATGTTTATGTTTATTTATTTGGCAGACGCTTTTATCCAAAACGACATAACATTTTTAACCTATAGGGCATGCTTTGATCTATGGGGGGAACACATATATGCATGGGGAGAACATGCAACTCCCCGCAGAGAGACTGAAACCGGGTTTCAAACCTGCAACCTTCTTGCTGTGAGCTAACAGTGAAAACAACTGCACCACCGTGCAGCATATATCTGCCATGGATTTCACGTATAAAGTTTGTGAATTTTAATGATGCATTCTGATGCCAAAAACGTGCTTATTTTCCAAATGCAGCAACAGTTATTTTAGGTTTTACGTGGAAAAATGTGTAGAACTACTAACATATTGATGTCCTCAAACCAGACATGGAGAAGTCAGTGGCTGTGAGTTTAGCGGGATTCGATCCTTGCAGGTGATCGGCGGAGCAGGAAATAAATCCTTCACTGCGACATGAGAGACTCATTACTGCATCGCCACACTTCCCTGGGTCCTCCACTCATCACACACTCACGTATTCAGCACCAGAGCACCACTGGTGTGAGAGGTTCTCCGCTCAGTAACATCAGAGAAGGAGAAACAGCCAGCTGCTACCACTTCAGCTTTAGGACAAACTACCAGAATCCCAAAAAGAAAATCACCGTTTCAATTCACGGACAACAAAAGATATTTGGACCTAGAAAACGGCGACTGGTGTTTGGCGCAATCTCGTTTCCTCTGACAATGTGGGCTTCTGTTTCCAGTAGAAGTGTCTCAGAGAAGATGCCCGACTGGAGGCGTGACTGTTCTGTGATCGTTTTTTGCGTTTAAAACCTAGCTTGTTTGCAGATATTCAATTGGAGCTTTTAACATAAATAACGATGGCTTTGACATCTGCCGATAACTACGGGAACATTTTGTCATATAAGATCAAATATTTATGAACCATTCAAGTTTTATTGTTTCAAAACAGAGGAGTCAAAAAAAACCCACAGTTCTTTTGATTAAAAGAACTTTTTATTATTTACATTCAATTTACACGCCCTCAGTGCACTGAGAGTAACGTTCAAGTATGAACTTATAAACTCTTACCTAACTTCACATGTAAACACACAGAACGTTTGCTTTAACACACAAACATGCATAATCGCCCCGGGATTTAAAAAAATAAAAACAAGAAAAAAAAACTTTTACATTCCTTAATAAATTACATTCAGCAGAATTTTTAGCATCAGCAAAACACGTAAAGTTTGGGAGTTTGAAGTTTCCTCTGATGTTGATGCAGCTGGCTTAACCCTCCCACTGACTTCATGGGTGTCCCCGCCAGCAAAGTTGACCATTGAGCAGGATTGATGGTTTATCCCTTGAGGTCCACGTGGCAGGTGGTGCTCACTCCTCACCCCTGCCACGTGGACCCAAGGGATAAACCATCAATCCTGCTCAATAAACAACCTTCTTTGCGGGGTCACCCATGAAGACAGTGGGAGGGTTTAAAAAAGACATTTTCATCCCATACATAAATATCTCTTCTGCAATCCTTTGAGCTCTTGGAGACAAAGCACAGATACACACATGCCCTTTCATAATGTGTCTTAAAATAATAAGGAATGTTCACGTATTGCAAGTAAACAATGAAGCTTTTGTTATATTTTGTGCAAAATCAAAGCCATAGTTAGCTTCCATTTGTCAGGTCATCACAGCCTCACAGTTTGCTCCTGATACGGTTTTAGACCAGTCTGTCTCCGACAATGTTCAACCAGCTGTGCTCAGTCAGACCTGACTCACCTCCTTCTGCTCCAAGCTTGGGAAGGAGCTCTTCTCCCAGCGGCCCATCATCGATCCCCTCATTCCAGCCTGACACTTCACAATGAGGTAGATTTTTCGGAGCACGGTGCGACGCAACAGGATGTAGACCCATGGGTCGAGGATCTGGTTCCACCCGGCCAGCCTCACTCCCATGTGCATCAGGGTCTGGTAGCTTCTTGAATTTGTGCTCGCTGGTCTTTTCACGGACATCAGAGCAAAGATCTGCAGTGACAAAGCATACAATTCGTCATTGATTTAGATGACTTAAAACACGACTTAAGTCAGATCAAGAGTTCTGATAATGTTTGTAAAGCGATTAAACTAATAGAAATGTTAAATCTGTGGCATTTAAAGCAGCAATCTAGAGCTCTCCCTCTTTCAGAAATTATGTATGATTTTTTTTAGACATCTGTAATTGTGACAGCCTTACCCTGGACTGTGATGTAGGTTATACATCTTTTTTTTTCTTAAGTTTGTCCCCATTTCAATTTGAATAGAGCGCCTCTGAGCATTAGCCAATAGCGTTAGACATCTGCCTACAAACAGACTTCAATCACAGAGCGAGCTCGATAATCTTTTGGATGTACCTAGACTGATGCAGAGCTGAGTGCATTTCTTATGGACAAGTGTCTTTGTATATATATGTATATATATATATATATATATATATATATATATATATATATATATATATATATAAACACACACAAACACACACATATATATATATATATATATAATATATATATATATATATATATATATATATATATATATATATATATATATATATATGTGTGTGTGTGTGTGTGTGTGTGTGTGTATATATATATATATATATACACACACACACACACACACACATATATATATATATATATATATATATATATATATACACACACACACACACGCATATATATATATATATATATATATATATATATATATACATACACACACACATATAGTACATATATAGGAGATGTTAACTACACCTATTTGAAACTGTGTAGAAATATGAAAAAAATTCACATTTTACACTTTGGATCAATTAAACTCTATGTATATATTTGTTTTAATAACCATAATTATTGGAAAATACCAAAATGAACACTGACAGTTTGAAATTGTGTCCTTGGTATTAATAAACAAATCTTTACAATGTGCAGTATTTGTAAACATGACAGGAAATGACATCATACTATCAAAGCATTAAAATGTGTTACTCAAATAATGTGAGGAGGGAAACCAATGGTTTCTGACTTGGGGTCCCCTCGACTGCATGGCGTCCCCACAATTTTGTCTGTGTTGAGGTTGTGAGGTCACCAAGATTATATTTGTTAAAACAATAAAAAAAAAAACAATAACACACCCAACAGTATAATCAAAACCCTATATAACAATTGTAACTGTATGAATGTGAAAAGCTCTTAATGAATCACTTTTGATGTTCGTATGCCGGTAGAAGTTGTGGTAGGGGGTCCTGGCTTACCTTGGACATAGGCAAGGGGGTTCTTAAGGAAAACGATTGTGAACCACTGAGTTAAACTAAAGTTAGGAATTTTTTAGAGTTATCCCTGCACTAATTTACCAAAGTGGACTGCCTGAACATTTTTTGGGCCGCCTGAATGTTTAATTCCTCACAAAAACACTGAACCCTGATCAGCCATAGCAGTGCCACAAAACGATCGATCGACCAGATGCGTCGCTCTGCACGTTTGGTTTGGTTCAGGTCCAGCAATCTCCTCCCCTTTCACTCCCACCAACACTTGCTGTTCCCACTTCTAAACCCAGAGGAAACCCCGGATGCGTACTCACTAAGCAAATACTTTTCAGATCATCTCATTCAACGCTTTTCCCCAAGCCATGGACATTTTCTCCCTTTAGACTTACATTTTTCAGCTGTTATCAGCATAGATATCAATATATTGTGTCTGTCATTACTGGTAGCTTGCTCAAAGGGCGGCTTGCTCCGGACTCTGATTGGTTCTTTTCTCGACTAATCCCGCCTGTTCCATTTGCTAACTGGTTCTTTTTTCGTTCTCTCGTCTTTTCCGTTTTATGATTGGATTTTTGTTACTGTCAGTTTTTGCTGACATCTTTAATTTGTCGATAAAAATATCGATCGATATTTGTCATAATTTATGCTATATAGGGAGCCTTAGTCACTTCCGTATCATGGATCCCCGGAAGAACGAAAAAATTAATGCAAGTCAACGGGGCTAAAAACGCTATTTTCTAATCCACTTTGCCTTACGCCCTGGATCGCACGTGTTGTACTGCAATTTAAATGAAAAGTAACGATGGGTTTTTTGACCACGCCTGTCATGTACTTTGAGATTTATCAGCTTGTAAAAGTTCGTAATTAGCATGTCTACAAACTAGAAATCGGTACATCGCATATGTGACATCACCACATAATCTCCTCCCCCCTAGCGTAGCTGCTACCACATGACCAGATTTATGGTGGTTCTTTCCTCCTGTGGGAAGTTTCCTGAACTTACAGCCCTTTTCCCTCAGTTTTCTCCGTGTCTGGTTCGATGACGTCACTTTCGTGAAGCGCATTTGTAGTTCTGGACTTATTTTCACACAAAACCTAAAATATCATTCCCCCCGTTCGAAAATAAACGCGTTCATGGTATCAAAATGCGTCTTTAAAATTCACGAACATCATGTGTGAAATCCATGGCACAAAACAAGCGGAATAAGAAAATGCTGTTT
The DNA here is from genome assembly GCF_043380555.1 of Nothobranchius furzeri. Classification (NCBI taxonomy): domain Eukaryota; kingdom Metazoa; phylum Chordata; class Actinopteri; order Cyprinodontiformes; family Nothobranchiidae; genus Nothobranchius; species Nothobranchius furzeri. The sequence goes on from NC_091746.1 coordinate 25,205,197, forward strand.
TTAGCCCCGTTGACTTGCATTCATTTTTTCGTTCTTCCGGGGACCTGTTATGCGGAAGTGACCTATAGCAGTTCGTTTGCAAAAATTAATTTGTCACAAAAAAACTGAGAATATTAGACAAGGAAATGAACACTATTACAACAATATCACTGTTCTGAGAACTTATAATCATTCGTGTTCACCACGTCTTACACGCTGATGGATGCAACTGAAGCACGATTCTGTACTAAATAATGTTCCCTCTCATTTTTTTATTCAGATAAAGTTCAGATCTGTTTTGTTCGACAGCATGCCAGAAACAAGCTAAAAAATGTCACGTAGGTCAGCCTTAAAAGAATAAATAACCGAAAGTCATTAATAAATAATTATTTTCTAGTAACAAACTGCAGAGATTAAAGGTCAGAGTTCACGATGAGTTGTAATGGAGCTGCTTAATTTTTCCGGAGGGTCAGTAGTTCTTATTTTATTTTACTTTAAGTAGTTGGACTTTCAAGGTACTAAGACTTTTAATGTGTTTAAATGCACATTAAAATTAGGGCAGCCGAGTCTATAAATAGTGCTTAGCATCACATTATATACGGCCTGACAAAAAAAGATCACAAACCAGTTTCCCACTGGTCTGACGTGATTGTTACGCATTAACTCACTGAAACAGATGCTTAAAAGATTTCCACTGCAGTCGGACTTTTACATCCTCAATATGAAATTGAATCATCTAGAAGTAATTGATGCTAAATAAAGCGTGTGATGTTTTATTTGTCACGCAGGAATCCTGCTGATGTTCGTTACTAAATCCAAGTTTTATCAACCGTGCCAAAGTCCTTAGCTGTTAAAAATGTCAGCCAAACTGAACTTGATGAATTAAATCCAACGTTAAGAACAAATACTAACAAATAATCAAAACTCAATCATTATATAGGTTTGTTTTCTAATTTAAACATCAGTGGTGTTTGATGCAACCAGAGCTGGCTTCTGGGCTCGATGTTTGCCCACAAACGCATCGGTGCCAGGTGCTGTTTCACTCTTGTTCACCACTCAGAAGCACTTTACAGTAAAAGGCCCCTTCCTGCAGCACTCTATATTCCGTTTATAAAAATGCTGCGCTGTCCATCAGACGGGAGGACATTAGGTGTTTCGTGTTGTTGAGGTCAAAAAAGGCCTTGGATATGAAAAGCTGGATTTCAAACCAACGAAGGCTCTAATGACAGCTCGACTGCTTTAGTTTTATTCTTCTATTTATCAAAAATGTAGAAAAATATGTAGCTGACTATCTTCTTTTATAACCTCTAGATGCTTAAAACTTCTTCATAGTAAAGAAAACAGTCTAATCATCAGGGTGATGCACCAATTCAGGGCCGATATTGATTTCAATTCCAATTTATCTCAAAGAACAAAAACTACCAGAGAATATTGGATGTTTTTTCTCCAAGTTTCTATTGAAAATGAGGATTTTGGAGACAAAAATGTCCATGCAGAAAGTTTGTTATCATGGAATGCAAATGTCCACTTTTTTCGCGTGTTTAAATACCAAAGAAAATATGAAATTTTTGGGTTTCAGATTGTGCGACTGTGGTGAACGTTGTCCGATTCCGATCACCAGCCAATTCTTTGGGTGCATCTCTTACTTTAATCATTTGAGTTGACTTCTGGTTAGATTTAGTTCTTGGCACCGGAGAAAAAATATTCTACGATGGCAGGTGGAGCACTGAGCACGCTCTTATCCATCTGCAAACGCAGTACAGTGACGCATTAACGACACATAAAGCAAGAGTGACATCCAGTGGTCAAATGTGGGTACTGCAGCCCATGTATTAAAACAAACAAGTCCACACTGAGTAATTGTTGCCAGTCACGGATCAGCAGCAGAAGATTCAATGACAGTGTGGAGCAGGGGTGGAGTGGGACCAAAATTCGGCCTTGGCTTTTTTACGAATCGTCGGCCCACAGTCGGCCCTCCCCATTGGGAGAGCGGTGGGGGTGGGGGGTGTTGCCGCCCGCGGACTCGTCTCTAGGCCGAATGCAAGATCTAACATGGACTGGGACTGTTAATTACAAGCAGGGCCAGACCGCTGCGACCGGGAGCCCTGGCCTTCCAGATCAGTTCATTGTCCACGGGCGGAGATCAGCAGGACATTAGCTACATGCTAACGCGGTAAAATAACTATTATGTCATTGCTCTACCGCATTTTTCTTGCTAAAAATGCCTGGAAAAACTCTGTTAGCTTCGGGTTACCATGTAGCTAATGTTCTGCAGATCACCAACTGTGGAGTAGTGTCGACCCAAGCTGGGTAAGCAGCCCACTTGGCTAAGCGGCCCACCGGGACAGTGCCAGAATGCAAGATAGGCCAGTCCACCCCTGGTGTAGAGTGAAGATGAGTCGTACACAGTAACTTGATACATTTCAGTTTAATATCGAGTTGTTGGTCATCGAAAAAAATAGGTTGAGATATTTTTAGAGTCGATCGACCATTAGCACGGTTAGTGCAAAGTTAGCCTCTAGCCTTCTTTACTCGATATTAGAGTAAAACAAAAAAAGTTTTAATTTCTTTGGCTTCTAGGTCACTCTTAACTCTTCTACTGCAGTTGGGTCGGTGCCAACACAACCACAGTAGAAGAGTTAAACTGGCTTCCATTTTGTGCACAACACTGCTGTTCTTCGATGGCAAGTGTCGCATTGCAAATGTCGAAGTAGCAGTGTTTACCAGCAAAGACTTGGCAGTCTTGCGGGCTCACATATGATTGGCTCTGGCACCAGGAAGTATAGAGGTGGGGCAGACTGTAAACAAAGACTTTCTTCCTCTTCGGTCCCAGCCAGCTGAGAAGGGAATCTGTTTCAATGTAACCTTCCTTCCAGCATGATTGCGACATTAGACCATTTTGTGAATATTTCTTACATACTGCACCTTTAATGTGCACAACTGAACATTTGAATTCTACACAGCTGGGACAATTTTACAACCCAAGCACATTTTGTTGTTTTAGCTCCTGATATGACTGTTTTTTTGTTGTTGTAATTGAGCATACTTACAAGCAGGGGGCTCCAGCAGATGCATGAGGTGACCATAATGCCAACCAGCTGCACCACCATCTCTATGTCATGAGACTTGGCTGAGTGATGGGAGCCGGGCTGCCTCCTGATCCGGGCCAGCACCAGCGTCAATCCACTAATGGTGTTACACACCATTGCCACGGCCAGTGAAGCCAAACCGAGTCCAGAAAACAGCGCCACAAACGCCACGTCCACTTCCTTTGTGTCGTTGAGCACGTTGATGAAGCACCAGGTTTTTGGTTCCTGGTAGGTGTAGGAACCCAGCTGGAAGCAGGGCAGCAAGGCCACGCACAGAGCTGCCAGCCAGATGGCAGATAGGCACAGCTTGGTGCGCGTCTTGGTGACCAGGGATGAGTGCAGCAGTGGTTTGGTCACACCCAAGCATCGCTCCGCAGCCATGGCACATCCCATAAAGAGCGGGCACAAGCCAAAGAACACCATGCTGCCACCCAGGAACTGACACATGCCATCAGAGGAGTCAAAGTCCTCAGGGCTCACACCTCCAATCAGGTAGAGTCTCAGAACCAGGGCGCCAGGAATCACATGGCCGAAGAAGTCTGTGATCACCAGAGAAGTGGCAAACAGGAGGAATGTAGCCTTGGAGCGCCGGCGCTGCAGAGAGTAAGCGTTCACCAGGATGAAGAGAGCCACAATGTTGGAGATGATGCCCAGAGACATGGACAAGGCAACAACGATGGTGCCGCTGGTTTGGTTCTGGTCAAAGGTAACATTTTCCTGCTGCCCTAAAGTTGTCACCATGGTTTCCATTTCCCCCACTCCTCCATTTACCAGGCGAGGCAGGAACAGGGAGGCTGAGGAGTTGAAGTGGCTCACCGCTAACATCTGTGAAGTCTAAAGCTCCAGGGGCCCATCATCAAAGGAGGCTGCAAAGGAGAAGAGAAACGTGGTCCAAAGTCACCATATTCATGTTAAAGCAGAAGGAAATCTGAATAAATGAGACGTGAAACAAACAGCGTTTCTGCACGCTGCCTCAAAAACAGAACGAGGGAATGAGCTATGAGAGGAATGTTTATAAGCTCTGATTTAAGGGAATCACGGGAACACTGAAAAATTTTAAATCATAACGTCATTTAAAGATCTCCTTTTAAGGTGTACTGTCCTTATGTTGATGTTTATTTGACTTGTGTTATTATTTGAATAAATAACAGGTGTGATTTTACAAATAACAGTTAGATCTTACATAAAAACTTTAGTTAGTGAATAGGGCCAAGAATCTTTAGTGTTTTTTCTTTGGGGCGAGTGCTCAGTTTCCTTATTTTTCCTCTTCAGCCTGAAGCTAACTGGGAGCAAATTCTTTAAAAGTCCTAAAAATGGGTTTCCCAAACATGCTTAGTTTAGGTTTACAGTTAGTAGATTTGGACTTCTGTTCAACTGTTTAGAAAAATAAAAGTTGTGATTTTATACATTTTAGTTAAATCTCACATAAAAGTATTAGCTGGTGTTTACTTGTGTTTAAGAATCATTTTTTTGAGTGCAGATTTGGGACAAAAAAACAAAACCAAATGGGATTTTTTATACTTTTAAATTAATAAAGTCTTGTTTCCTCCAGATGAATGCCTATATGTGTATAATTTGCACCAGTTGTCCCATTTTATATAAAGTACTGCTGATTAAAGATCTTTCAAACCACCTTATAGGACTTTTAATCAGAAAAACATTTTTGGTTTTACATTTAAATTTTCTTTTACTCCGAAACGTTTTCATTAAATTATTATGATGTAAAAAATTAAATAAAAAATAAAAAAAAGAACAAAAACTCACCAACGAGATTTTCTTCTTCAGTCCTGATTTTTTTCTTGCAGAAACCAGAGAAGGGAAACAACTGAGTGAAGCTGAAGTCATGTTTCTCTGCGGGTAAAATCCACCTCTGCGGTAGAAGGAGTCGTCTCCAGGAGCGCGTTTCCTCCGCAGGCTCCGCGTCGGTGTCTCATGACGATCTGGCTGAGAGACGCGCAAACACCGTCTGGTGGTTTTATACACGCTGTTCTTCAGCCTGTGTGGGCGGGCGTCTTTGTTTCTGCGCGTCTCCAGTTAGGTTCAAGTCTGCTGCAGTCTGTTTACATTACCTCTATCATCACTTATGAATAAAAAAAAGCAAAGATCAGGTCTGTTTTACCTCAGACGTCCTCCAAAGTTGACAGGAAATAGTTAATGAGCCTCCTTGTAGCTCATTCTGATGCTGAAGATGTTTTTAAGCTCCTGGGTCGATCTGGAGAGATTCGGTTCCACGTCTGCATCATTATTTTTGCTGCTGGATGCGCAACTGTGCGCTCAAAATAACCTCTGGAATATCAGTTGTCCAGCCTGATCCTGGGTCAGCAGACAGCAGGGAGGTCAGAGTCAGGATCTGAATAAATGACATCAGTCTGCTGCAGAAAGGTCAGATTTTTTCATCCAGAATTGGAAAAAGTCAGAAAAACAAGTGGATGAATCAGGTTTAGAGAGATTGTTTCATTATCAGTGGATCTTTGGGGACATTTTAGGAAATTATAAAAGAAAAAAAGAACCTCCACATCCTTTAAAAATGTCCTAAATGTTTCTGTTTCTGCATCTGCTCCCTGAAAAAGACATTTATCCTCTGGTAAATAAAAAAAATGTCACAAGCAGGTTTAGTTTCCATGCAGACTGAAAACAGGTGTTTCACCATTTTGGGTCAAAAGCTGAGGTTTGGAAATCGGCCAAAGCAACACATCAAATTGGCTGCTGGTGAGCAGGAAGCGGGTCTTTGGGGCTGTTGCACAAATCGATCTACACAAACATTTAGTTTGTAATTGTGATCAAACGCAAAAGAACAGGTGAGAAAAAAACCCCATCAATTAACCGTTTGAGAGAAGGAGAGATGTTCCAAATGTTGATAAAATAACTACTAAACTTTATTTATATAGCGCCTTCGCATGGCCCAAGGACCAAACAAAGCGCTGCACAGCAGAAATGAACATAAAGAAATAAAAACATATAAAACCATTTAAAAACCAACAAAATCATCTAGGAGAGGGAGCAAAAAGTGCAAAGCCACCCATTAACGAGACTCCTCTTGCGTAAAAGCCAAGGAATAAAAGTGTGTTTTCAGACGGCTCTTGAAATTGCCGAGCGTGATGGCCTGTTTGACGCAGGTAGGTAGCTCATTCCAGAGCCTCGGCCCCAGCACAGAGAAAGCACGAGCTGAGTGACTTCTTGTTTCTATTTTGATTTTAAGGTGAAGCACTTTGGGCACCTTCGGGCTGCGTAAAGCGGTTTACAGTTCAGCTTTGATTGATTGGCTAGTTGGTTGGTTGAAACGCTAAATTTGAAGGAAAGAAGAAGAAGAAGAAAGAATTCTATATAGCTCCTCTCAAGATAAAAGTCACAAGGCGCTTCACAGGAACAAAAAAAATTTAATTAAATTAAAAAAAGATTAAAAATGTGACTGAAAATGTAAGGAAAGGGAGAGAGAAAATGAAACTGAGTAAGAAAAAGATAATGAGTGGATCCAGCGAAAGGCAAAATAGGTAGAAAGAGGGAGGGGATGAAGGTCCCACCAAAGCCTGAACAGGTGAGTTTAAAGGATACCACTGAGTCCACTGGTCTCAGGCTCAGGGGGAGAGAGGTCCAGAGTCTGGGGGCCACAGCAGCAGATGATCTGTCACCTTTGACCTTTAGAAAGGTAGAATTTAAACATCAGTGTCGGTCAAAATGACCATTTAAATTCCCAAACTGACAAGAAGCCATACAAAGCAGAACAGATGGATCAAAAAATCTTTCAGCTGTACTCTTTTTGACATTTGATCTTCAGAAGGAAGGTTTGAATAAACTAGGGTGGTTTTAATGTGCCTAAGTGGCATTTGGGAATACTACTACTACTCGTCGTCGTCGTCTTCCTCCGCTTATCCGGGTCCGGGTCGCGGGGGCAGCATCCCAATTAGGGAGCTCCAGGCCGTCCTCTCCCCGGCCTTGTCCACCAGCTCCTCCGGCAGGACCCCAAGGCGTTCCCGGAACAGATTGGAGATGTAACCTCTCCAACGTGTCCTGGGTCGACCCGGGGGCCTTCTGCCGGCAGGACATGCCCGAAACACCTCCCCGGGGAGGCGTCCAGGAGGCATCCTGACCAGATTCCCAAACCACCTCAACTGGCTCCTTTCGATCCGGAGGAGCAGCGGTTCTACTCCGAGTCCCTCCCGAATGTCCGAGCTCCTCACCCTATCTCTAAGGCTGAGCCCGGCCACCCTACGGAGGAAACTCATTTCGGCCGCTTGTATCCGCGATCTCGTTCTTTCGGTCATTACCCAAAGCTCATGACCATAGGTGAGGATTGGGACGTAGATCGACCGGTAAATCGAGAGCCTGGCTTTCTGGCTCAGCTCCCTCTTCCCCACGACAGATCGGCTCAGCGTCCGCATCACTGCAGACGCCGAACCAATCCGCCTGTCGATCTCCCGATCCCTCCTACCCTCACTCGTGAACAAGACCCCGAGATACTTAAACTCCTCCACTTGAGGTAGGACCTCTCCCCCGACCCGGAGGTGGCAAGCCACCCTTTTCCGGTCGAGAACCATGGTCTCAGATTTGGAGGTGCTGATCCTCATCCCAGCCGCTTCACATTCGGCCGCGAACCTACCCAGCAAGAGCTGAAGGTCAGAGCTGGATGAAGCTAGGAGGTCCACATCATCCGCAAAAAGCAGAGACGAGATTCTCCTGTCACCAAACTCGACACACTCCACACCACGGCTGCGTCCAGAAATTCTGTCCATAAAAGTGATGAACAGAACCGGTGACAAAGGGCAGCCCTGGCGGAGTCCAACCCTCACTGGGAACAGGTCCAACTTACTACCGGCTATGCGGACCAAACTCACGCTCCTCTGGTAAAGGGACTGAATGGCCCTTAACAGAAAGCCACCCACCCCATACTCCTGGAGCGTCCCCCACAGGGTGCCCCTGGGGACACGGTCATAAGCCTTCTCCAAATCCACAAAGCACATGTGGATTGGTTGGGCAAACTCCCAAGCCCCCTCCATCACCCTTGCAAGGGTATAGAGCTGGTCCACAGTTCCACGGCCAGGACGAAAACCACATTGCTCCTCCTCTATCTGAGATTCAACTATCGATCGGACCCTCCTCTCCAGTACCTTGGCGTAGACCTTTCCAGGGAGGCTGAGGAGTGTGATCCCCCTATAGTTGGAACACACCCTCAGGTCAACCTTCTTAAAGATGGGGACCACCACCCCGGTCTGCCACTCCCTAGGAACTGCCCCCGATGACCACGCAATGTTGTAGAGACGTGTCAACCATGACAGCCCTACAACATCCATAGCCTTGAGATACCCAGGACGAACCTCATCCGCCCCCGGGGCTCCGCCGCTGTGTAGTTGTTTGACTACCTCAGCAACTTCTGCCCCCGAGATCGGACAGTCCATCCCCAGGCCTCCCAGCTCTGGTTCCTCCTCGGAATGCGCATTGGTGGGATTGAGGAGCTCCTCAAAGTATTCCTTCCACCGTCCGACTATAGCCTCAGTTGACGTCAGCAGCTCCCCATCCCCACTGTAAACAGTGTGAGCGAGTTGCTGCCTTCCTCTCCTGAGGCGCCGGACAGTTTGCCAGAACCTCTTTGGAGCCGATCGATAGTCTTTCTCCATGGCCTCACCAAACTCCTCCCACGCCCGAGATTTTGCCTCGGCAACTGCCACTGCTGCACCCCGCTTGGCTATCCGGTACCTGTCTGCTGCCTCCGGAGACCCACAGACCAGCCACGCCCTGTAGGCCTCCTTCTTAAGCCTGACGGCTCCCCGAACCCAGAGTGAGGGGGTTGCCACCACGACTGGCACCGGCCACCTTACGACCACAGCTAGCAACAGCCGCCTCGACAATCGCAGAGTGGAACAAGGCCCACTCTGACTCAGTGTCCCCCACTGCTCTCGGGACGTGGTCAAAGCTCTGCCGGAGGTGGGAGTTGAAGACCGTCTTGACAGGTTCTTCTGCCAGGCGTTCCCAGCAGACCCTCACTATGCGTTTGGGTCTGCCAGGTCTACGCGGCATGTTCCCTTGCCATCTGATCCAACTCACCACCAGGTGGTGATCAGTTGACAGCTCCGCCCCTCTCTTCACTCGGGTGTCCAAAACATACGGCCGCAGGTCAGATGATACGACTACAAAATCTATCATCGACCTGTGACCTAGGCTGCCCTGGTACCAAGTGTACCGGTGGGCATCCTTATGTTCGAACATGGTGTTCGTTATGGCCAAACTGCGGCTTGCACAGAAGTCCAATAACAAAACATCGCTCGAGTTCAGATTAGGTGGGCCGTTCCTCCCAATCACACCCCTCCAGGTCAAGCTGTCATTGCCCACGTGAGCATTGAAGTCCCCCAGCAAGACAATGGAGTCCCCTGATGGAGCACTATCTAGCACTCGTCCCAGGGACTCCAAAAAGGGTGGGTACTCTGAACTGATATTTGGCCCATAAGCACAAACAACAGTCAGGACCCGTTCCCCGACCCGAAGGCACAAGGAAGCTACCCTCTTGTCCCCCGGGGTAAACCCCAACACACAGGCAGAGAGTCTCGGGGCTAACAAAAAGCCAACCCCAGCCCTCCGCCTCTCACCCGGAGCAACTCCAGCAAAGTAGAGTGTCCAACCCCTCTCCAGGTCTCGGGTTCCAGAGCCAATGCAATGTGTCGAGGTGAGTCCGACTATATCTAGCCGGTACCGCTCAACCTCTGCCACAAGCTCCGGCTCCCTCCCCGCCAGCGAGGTGACGTTCCATGTCCCAAAAACTAGTTTTCTTGTCCGGGGATTGGACCGCCAAGGCTCCCGCCTTGGTCTGCCACCCGATTCGCATTGCACCGGACCCTTCATGTTCCTCCTGTGGGTGGTGGGTCCACAGTTGGACGAGCCCATGTATCCAGTTTGGGCTGGGCCCGGCCGGGCCCCATGGGAGAAAGCCCGGCCACCAGGCGCTCGCTCACGGGCCCCAACCCCAGGCCTGGCTCCAGGGTGGGACCCCGGTAACCCTCTGGGCCGGGTACTCCGACTCTTCGTTTTAACCGCCATGAAAGATCCTTCGAACCGTTCTTTGTCTCACCCTTCACCTAAGACCAATTTGTCATGGGAGACCCTACCAGGGGCACTAAGTGCCCCAGACAACATAGCTCCTAGGATCATTAGGGCACTCAAACTCCTCCACCACGATAAGGTGACGGTTCAAGGAGGAGACTACTACTACTAATAATAATAATGCATTGAACTTGTATAGCGCTTTTCAAGACACCAAGACACTTTCACACACTCTCACATTCACACACTGCTAGTGATGGTAAGCTACTTGTAGCCACAGCCGCCTTGGGGAGGTCTGACAGAGGCGAGGCTGCCATTTGGTGCCGTCAGCCCCTCTGACCACCACTAACACAGGCAAGTTGGGTGAAGTGTCTTGCACAAGGACACAACAGCAGGATACCCCTGGTGGGAGCTGGAATCGAACCCATGACCCTCCGATCATGAGGCAGCCCGCTCTACCACCTGAGCTACTGCTGCCCCAAATGCTTGTTCCCTGTGTGTTGATCCTGGATTAACATTCCCGTCTGTCTTCCATTGCTTGTGTTTGGAGAGTTTAACTGTTACCCCTGCTTTCCACATAAGTGCTCCTACAGAGTGATGTTGTTTGGCCTCTGCAGTCCACTGGTTTGTCCAACAGTCCCAGGTCTGTGACCTTTAAGGTTCTCCGACACCATTTCTGCTTCATTTAACCACAAACTGACAGCAGACTTAATGACCTCCGAAACGCTCCGAGGAAGCGAGGAGGCGTTCTTCAGACAGTCAAAAGGACTTTATCCGTCCTTTCTAATGGAATAAAGAAGAAAATGTTGGGTTTGCACACAAACATTTCACCTTGACTTGTGGATGTAAAACTCTCCCACCACAAGCGTCTGATGGTTCTTCTTATTGCCCATTTCACCAAAACATTCAGATTAGCCCATGCCTGTAGATTACTGCTGGATTATTTTTCTACCATCACACCGACAGGACTTGGCTCTTTTTCCCTCCTAAATTATAGCAATGAAATTTAGTTGAAGATGTAATCAGACATGGTGACATCGTGGGCGATGGTGGCACAAGAGTTAAGTGCTCGCCTCGTAATAGGAAGGTTGCAGGTTCGAGCCCCGCTCAGTCTGTTGCTGTCGTTGCGTCCTTGGGCAAGACACTTAACCCACCTTGCCTGCTGCTGGTGGTCGGAGGGACCGGTGGCGCCTGTGCTCGGCAGTGTCGCCTCTGTCAGTGCGACCCAGGGCAGCTGTGGCCACATCGTAGGTCATCACCATCAGTGTGTAAATGTGTGTGTGAATGGGTGAATGACTGGTTGTGTTGTAAAGCGCCTTGGGGGGTTCCAGGACTCTAGAAGGCGCTATATCAAATACAGGCCATTTGCAAGCGTTCCTGTCTGATGTTTTATGGAGACGTTGGCTGTTAGGAGTGGAATGCTATCTGTCCCAGAAGCTGCAGGCCAAAAACGAAACGGTGGAATGTTTGCATGTGAGTTTTCAGCTGCGAGAAAAAGAAGACAAGCACGCTGTTTAGCAGGGAGGCGGCTACTCTTGCCTGATGGAACACACACACACAGTCATTTGTAGCACAAACTGTTTGAAAAGCTGACAGAAACCCAGAGGCCTCTTCTGCTTGAAGGTGTGAAACTATGGAGGTCTTTTGCTGCTGGTTTTCATGTCGCTTCAGCAGGAGATGATATTGTCGGGACAGCAGCAGCTCAACCGGTTGAGCGGGTTGTCCAGTAATCGGAAGGTTGCAGGTTCGATCCTGGCTCCGGACAGAGAATTCTGCTGTTGTGTCCTTGGTCAAGACATTTAACCCACCTAGCCTGCTGGTGGTGATCGGAGGGACTGGTGGTGCCTGTCAGAGCACCCCAACGCTGCTGTAGCTACATCACAGCTCATCCCCACCGGAGTGAGAATGTGTGTGTGAATGGATGAATGATACACTGTAGTGTAAAGCGCTTTGGAGTCCTTACTCTGAGAGGTGCTATACAAGCGCGGGTCATTTATCATTTAAAAGGGTGAAGCGGATCCATCATTGCATGCAGACTTGAGGTTCACTGTTTTTAGGAGCTTTGCTTGTGTCTGGTGGAAATCAGTTGGAGAAACATGAGTTTGGAGAATCGGAGAGAAATTCTGATAGCGGATAAAATCCGTGCAGCCTGCAAACAAATTGATGCTTTGAGGCTAAATTGCTGCAAAAAAAGCCTACACAAATAATGTAAGATGCCAGGCAAACGTTTCTAAAACACCAACTGATAATTTGTGGGGTTTCCAGCAACTTTGTGTGCCACTCTGAGTCGTGTGAGATCAGCGGATCAGTCGTTACCCTTGGAAGTGCGTTGCGTTAGGAGGGGGTAAAGGGCATTTCCATTCTCAGGCCCCGGGCTGTGGAAGGCTCCGCCCTTGCAGGTCAGGGAGGCCACGGCGCTGAAAACAGACGTAGCTCTGAAACACAAATGTTACCCAGCGTTGGTTTCTGATTCGTGGTGGTTTCATGTCTACATATGACCTACGGCTGGACAGTGTTTCAGACTCTTTTGGTCTTTTAGTTTTCTGTGATGCTGTTGTCAACGTGTGTGTGCATCCTTGATGCTGCATCTTAAAGCACTTTCCCAAATAAAGCTGGGGGGGGGGGGGGGGGGGTTGTCTGCTTAGTAATGCATTTGATAATATGGTTAAACAGTTGTTAATACCCTGGGGCGACGGTGGCACAGGAGTTAAGTGCTCGTCCCGTAATCGGAAGGTTGCTGGTTCGAGTCCCACTCAGTCTGTCGCTGTCGTTGTGTCCTTGGGCAAGACACTTAACCCACGTTGCCTGCTGGTGGTGGTCAGAGGGACTGGTGGCGCCAGTGCTTGGCAGCCTCGCCTCTGTCAGTGCGCCCCAGGGCAGCTGTGGCTACATTGTAGCTCATCCCCACCAGTGTGTGAATGTGTGTGTGAATGGGTGAATGACTTATTGTATTGTAAAGCGCCTTGGGGGGTTCTAGGACTCTAGAAGGTGCTATATCAAACACAGGCCATTTACCATTTACCATTTACCCTGTTAAATGGTTTATTAATGCATAATAATGCACTGGTAACATTAATAAAGGGACCCTTATTGTAAAGTGTCACCAGGGTGTCTAATTCACCAAAATGTCTGAGCCGTCTCTGACCTGCTTTAACTTTGGAACGGCCACGGAGAAACGCTTCGTTCTGGGAAAAGCGTTCATCTGGAAACTGAAAGACCAAACGATCAGCTCTACAACTCGACTCTGTCGTTCACTTTAAAGAGCCGCTCAAACGATTCCATTAGTTCGTTAACGTCACTAGGACAAATACGGAGGCTTCCGTTAACTCCTTATTCCCTCGCCAGAGCCGAGCTGTCCGTAATCCGCCAGATTATTAAAAATAATAATATTGAACTGTTTGCACCGTGTCTGAGAGAAAAAATGGAACCAATATCAGACAAAACTGTTCTGTAAATCCAACCCTAACAGTGAACCTAGCTGCAAATGAGCCAGTATGATCGTGTCTGATGTTAACCTAAGGTTAGCAGTAGGTTAGCTGAAGAACCAGCTAGTTTCTGAGATTCAGAACGCGGATGACTGGTTGGATGGAACAGATTTCCCAAATTGCAACACACTTTCAGAAATGTTGATAATAAGAACAATTAAATTAACTCATTCACTGCCAATGACGACTAAAGTCGTCATTTTAAATCCAACCGTTCACTACCAATGAAGACTAAAGTCGTCATTTGCATGTTTTTACTGTGTGGGCGTCGGACGAGCCCCCGCACCGTGAGAACAAACATCCCAGCTCTAAAGTCGATCTTCATCCGCATACGTCACACGTCACGTGATCAGGAAGCAGAAAATCCATGTGTTAGGAGATCATTTTGGGCCATTCCTGTAAAAAAATGTGAGGCGCGAACCGGAAAAGCGTCTGCCAATCACAATTCAACAACGGATTATGAAAGAACGGATAACGCTCGAAACGCGCTGATTCTTCCTGATGTAAGAGGTGAGTCTCTGCTTTGTTTTGGTTGTTTCGGCGTCGACATCATCCTAGCGCGCAACGTTCTGTCACTTTTAAAAAAACAGTAAAAACAGTGAGAAACGCTGGCAGCGAAAGAGTTAATTAATTACATTCTATTCACAGTTTAAAGTAACAGTGTGTATTTTTTCTGGCGATAGGGGGCAGTAGATACCTAAAATGTTGCAAGCAAGCAGTAGTTTTTGTGTTGGAGTAAAACCTTACCAACATTAGGGTCAGAAAGCCTTGGGAAGTGCAAACTTTAGTAAAATAACGGGCACATCAGACTCCCTTTCATCACTGGCAACAAGTGAAGAAGTAAATGTAAGTTTAAGAATGGCAAAAGTTTTGTAACCCATTGTTACAAATCAGAAAATGCATTTTGTCCTCATGGGCTCCTGTAGAAAGAAACGTGGCATCTAATATGGCGTCGCCCAGAGACTTAGACCCGCTCCCTCGTACCTGATTTTTATGGTTATATGTTACAAAGTCGCCAATATTTTTCTACAACTGGGCATCATTTAATACATTTTCAACAACATTTTCATGGATGTTTCCGGAATTTAATGGTAAAAACTACACATTGTCTCTTTAAGTATGATTAATGAAATGAAAAATACATGTACTAAAGAACAGTTGGGTATAGTTTTTAAGTTGAGAGTGAGACTAGAACCAGCTTGACCAGAGCAGGTAGCGATACTGAGGGGTTAAAGGTCACTTCCACTGAATAGGTGCTAATTGTACAGAAAGCACGAGCACACATGTACACTAGCATTCAGTTTCACTCGTGAAACAAGTTTAATGTGGGTCCTCTCTGGTACCCCGCCCACCTCCATGCAGGACTCTGCTCTGACTGCTACCTGCTGCAGGTAAGACTTTTTACTGATACTAATCCTATTTTATTAGGGAATCATTTTTTCATTCTCAGCCATCATCTTCTCATGAGAAAAATTCATTTCCCAGAATATTATTCCCAGGACTGTTCCATCAGGCTTACGCTTCCTGAATCCCACCACCACCATCAGAGGATGATATGTAAATGAAGCAGCATTTGTTCCAGCCCATGAAACAAGGCAGTAAAGATAAGATCTCCCTCCTGTGGCCTCCTTTGTGTGTGACTGAAAGCTTTATATCACACCAACTGGATTCTGGAAAACCGCAGCAACAAGCCTGTAAAAGTAACAATCCATGTCAGGATTTAATGACTTTGACTCGAACACCAGCTGAATCCTCAGAACAGATTTTTCTATCCAGTATTTGTCTCTTTATTCATGAACCTGCTCATGAACACCAGATCCCTGGATCATCTTGGAAAATTTGATGTTTGTTTAAAATTCTTGAATTCGTTTTGGTCCAAACTTATTATTTACCAAGAGTCCAAAAGCCAGCTTAGCAACCACAAACCATGGCTGTCCCACCACCGTGCATCAGAGATAGCTTCAGTTTTTCTCTCAATTCTGAGGGAAACAACAACAAATCACGAGAGTTAGAAACATTCAGGTCTCGCCTGTTTAGCTTACTGGTATTTTATCAAATGTAGAAAATTACTAATGCATCGTTCATTTTAGGAGCCCGTTTATCTTCACATTGCTCAGAGGTAATGGAACTCCCCACATTGTCAAAGATCAAAAGGATTTTGTTTCACGTTTTTGTCAAAAATACAAATACAGGGAACATTTGAATGAGAAGAAATCTAAATCAAGAGTTTCTGACACTTTTTAATTCAATATAATCAAATCCTGTAACAAATCCACAAGGAACTATCTGCAGTTGTGGTGTTTGGATTCAAATAGATTATCGGGATTTATCAGGACAAATCATTTAGGTGCACGAGAGGTCAGTATGTTTTCACAACACTTTCAGTTTTTCTGATTCATAAGAGGAGTTAAACATTCATGTGCAGCTGCTGCAGCTTTGGCTGAGAATATAAAGTCTTGCTGGGAGATTCAGCAGATCTGAAGGATGGGAACCACGGCAGCGTCATCTAATGCAGGCTGCCATGTTGCTGATGAATGTGGCAATAAAATGGAAGATGTTGTATCTGATAGATGAGCGCTCTTGTTGGTGAGAATAGAAGTGTTGGAAAAGGTAATTAAAGTGGGTCTGCAGCAGAGCGAGATTTAAGGACCGCAGCCCGCTAATCGAGCCAGGAGAAACATTATTGGCAGGAAATGATGACGGAACACACACACACACACACACACACACACACACACACACACACACACACACACACATATATATATATGTTCATACACATACATACATGTACACACACACGCGCGCACACACACACACACACACACACACACATATATATATATGTTCATACACATACATACATGTACACACACACGCGCGCACACACACGCGCGCGCACACACACACACACACACACACACACACACACACACACACACATGTACATACACACACACAAATGTACACACACACACACACACACAATCACACACATATGTACATACACACACACACACACACACAAGCACACACATATGTACATACACACACACAAATGTACACACACACACACACACACACACGCACGCACACACACACACACACACACACACACCACACACACACACACACACACACACACACACACACACACACACACACACACACACACACACACACACACACACACTCAAGTCATACAGGTCTCCACCAAGTATTTAAAATCCTAAAAAGAGTCTAACTAAATTTCCAGAGTTGACCAACCACGTGTTAACTAGATGTCATCGTTTTTACAGGTTTACTCGTTGCCGTTGATCCTGCTGATTACTGTCGGTAACACCACAACCACCACGGGTAGGATTTATTCTCCTCTATTGACTCCGCTACTTCTCTAGCAAACTTCTACTTCCTGAAACATGAGAAGGAGAGATGTTTTGTAACACTTTATAATAACGATCCCTTTATTAACAATAGTACATTATTAAGCTTTAATAACTATTAAACAGAGTATTAACTGCTTAACCAGCTTGAACACTTTTGCTAACCACTTAAACATTCTCCCTCTCCTGATAATAACATTTTACTCTCTTTGACATTGAATGTGCTACTACTAGTTTACCCATTTCAGATTAGGACTGTATGTACTGTCTTAATAAATGTATCCTCTTCTGTACATTACAGTCTGGGTATGACATTTAACAGTCTTCTGGGATTTGATAATCTGTTTTGTTCTAGTGCATACATTATTCCTAAATTTTAACCTCTGCTTTCATCATTTTCAACACCAAAAAGTAGAACTCCTTCTATGCAATGAACACATATGCAACATCTACATATCATATGCAATGAACACATATGCAACATCTACATATCATATGCAATTAACACATATGCAATAAACACATATGCAATGAACTCATATGCAACATCTACATATGCAATGAACACATATGCAATGAACACATATGCAATGAACACATATGCAATGAACACATATGCAATAAACACATATGCAATGAACACATATGCAATAAACACATATGCAATGAACACATATGCAACATCTACATATGCAATGAACACATATGCAATGAACACATATGCAATGAACACATATGCAACAGACACATATGCAATGAACACATATGCAACATCTACATATGCAATGAACACATATGCAATGAACTCATATGCAACATCTACATATGCAATGAACACATATGCAACATCTACATATGCAATGAACACATATGCAATGAACACATATGCAACGAACACATATGCAATAAACACATATGCAATGAACACATATGCAACATCTACATATGCAATGAACACATATGCAATGAACACATATGCAGTGAACACATATGCAATAAACACATATGCAATGAACACATATGCAACATCTACATATGCAATGAACACATATGCGATGAACACATATGCAACAAACACATATGCAGTGAACACATATGCAATGAACACATATGCAACATCTACATATGCAATAAACACATGTGCAATGAAAACTTATGCAACATCTACATATGCAATGAACACTTATGCAACATCTACATATGCAATGAACACATATGCAACGAACACATATGCAATGAACACAAATGCAACAAACACATATGCAACAAACACATATGCAATGAACACATATGCAACGAACGCATATGCAATGAACACATATGCAATGGACACTTATGCAACATCTACATATGCAATGAACGCATATGCAACATCTACATATGCAATGAACACATATGCAATGAACACAAATGCAACAAACACATATGCAATGAACACTTATGCAATGAACACATATGCAACATCTACATATGCAATGAACACATATGCAATGAACACATATGCAATGAACACTTATGCAACATCTACATATGCAATGAACACATATGCAACAAACACATATGCAATGAACACAAATGCAACAAACACATATGCAATGAACGCATATGCAATGAACACATATGCAACATCTACATATGCAATGAACACATATGCAACATCTACATATGCAATGAACGCATATGCAACATCTACATATGCAACGAACACATATGCAATGAACACAAATGCAACAAACACATATGCAATGAACACTTATGCAATGAACACATATGCAACATCTACATATGCAATGAACACATATGCAATGAACACATATGCAACATCTACATATGCAATGAACACATATGCAACGAACATATATGCATGTAACACATATACTTATACTGAGCCAGGATCCTCTGTGTCATGTGTCGTGTCTGCGTCTTCCTCATGTGTCTCCTGGTGTTCTCCATTTGCCCTCTAGGTTTCCCTCCTCAGACTTCCCTCTCCCAGGTCCTGTGCTCTCTTGGCCCCCTCTTAGCCACGCCCCTGTAGTTTCTTTCTGTAGTGTTTTCCTTTAGTGTCAGCTTCCCCTTAGAATATTAGTTATGGTTCATGCCTTCTGGTCTTTTGTTTGTCTCTTAGGTCATTTTCCTTTGTTACAGCCTTTCATTATTTAGTATGTTTTTTCCCACCAGTGTTTTCTTCCTCCTCCCTGAGTTAGTAATTGTGTTCACCTGGCCCCTCTCCCCACACACCTGCAATTCATCTCCCTCTCATCTTCCCAGTCTATATAAGCCCTGTCTTGTCTCTGTGTGGTTGTCGGTCCATTGTATTGTTGTCAGCATGTGTTCGTGCTCTGTCTGAGCTTTTTGTCTCTAGGACTTCGTGCTCTTAGTGAGCTTTTTGTCTCTAGGTTTTTGGTGCTCTAAGAGAGCTTTGGGTGTCCTGTGCTCCAGGACTTTTGGACTTTTGGCTTGCTGTCTTGGATTAATTTTTGTTCTTTCATCCTGTAAATAAAAGGATTGTTGCTTTGAATCAACTTCTGCCTCCTGTCGTCTGGGTAATCTGCATTTTGGGTCCTAAACATCTCCTCAACGTGACACTCTGGAGGTTTCTTCCTGTTAAAAGGAAGTTTTTCTCTCCACTGTCGCTGCGTGCTTGCTTAGTAGGATTGCTGTAAAGACTCTGACACTAGTCAGTGACTCGATGCAACCTGCTGGGTTCCTTACCCCTTCTTTCCACCGGAGCCGTCAGCAGCATGTTACTGCAGCAGCACGTCATAGCTGCTGTTAGGAACCGCTGTGGTCAACAGAACCTTTTCCACTGGAGCCGTCAGCAGCGCGAGTCGGCCGTGTCTCAGGAGCAGCATGTCGCGGCCTTTACGCGCCGGTTCTATTTTCTACGCGCGACGCCTCTGAAACGGGTCAAGTTCGACATTGTTGGGGAAGGAAAGACAGGAAATCGGACGCTGAAATGGAGCGAAGGTCCCGAGATTTTCAGAATAAAGAAACGTACTGCCTTCCGGTTGCTTTACTTAAAAAATTTACTAACTGTGCGGCCCCGTGAGAAGTTATCATCTAGCTAGCGGTCTCCTTTGTTTTTCAGGTCCGCATTGGCGATTATAAAACGGACAGAACATAGATCACAAACCATGTTGTAGTTTTCTCCTGCTTGTTGTTGTGTTTACTGACGAAGTCTCTCGTGTGACCGTGCTCTGTCGGTGAAAGCTGCTCCCCTGCTGCTTCACGTCTCGTGGGAAGGGCCAAGCAGCAGCTTACGCGAGCAAGACGTGCTGCTGCAGTAAACTGCTGCTGACGGCTCCCGTGGAAAGAAGGGGTTATATAGGAAACTTTTTTCTGATTGTCTTAATGACCTGACCTGTATTGGAATGTTTACTGTGTGAAGGTCCTTGAGACGACTCTTGTCGTGATTTGGCGCTTTCTAAATAAACTTGAAAATTGAATTAACCATATTATGTAATGCATTACTAAGCAGACACCCCCACCCCCTTTGTCTAACAGTTACAACACCAGTAACATTAATAAAGGGCCCCTACTGTAAAGTGTTACTGCTTTTTTCCACAGGAAATGACGCAAAAGGCGTCCATTCATACTGGAAACTGCAGCACATTTATCGATGTGACAAAGGTACGCCTCTTTAGGAAAATAACACAAGTAGTTTTGTTTTAGTGACTTGTGAAACAAGGTTGTTTTAATGATTCATGCTTTTATTTTAGAGGTCTATAAATATCGTTTATCCTCCCAAAACACTGATACCCAACATGGTTGCTGCTTTAACTGAGGTTTGATGAATTACTCAAACATGACTAACGAGAAGAAAAGTCAAAACCTGGTTTGATGACAAGATCATAAAGTTACAGACAAGGCTATGACATCCTTAACTAGTTTAGATTTGTGAGGTTTCAAATTACGTGGACCTGCAGTTTCTCTGAGTGACATGATACCAAACCGACAATAGCCAGTGATCGTTGAAGGTTTTCCTTGTTTCAGTCTCTTGGAAGGAGACAAATAAACAGTAACAGCTGGGATGAAGAGTAAAACGGCCAACAGCGTGCTCTGAACTCCTTTGCTGAACTTATAAAGAATTCCAGTTGGAACAAAATCTCGTTTCTGGGCCTCGTTTCCACGGCGTCTCCAGAGAAAATAATGTAGCGTGACTCGTGAGTTTTAGGAAAACCACCAGCATCGGTTTTATTCCTATTCTGGATTATATTCACAAACCTTTGATTCAGTTAAAACACCTGATTGCTCATGTTTGATTAGAATAATTAGGTTTTGCTTCTCTCGAGTTGAAAACTTTTAAACATGACAAACATTCATCTTTTGTACTGTTTGCTATCATTTTAGGATGTTGTGTTTTTCTTCCCAATTACTGAACACGAGCTAAAGATGAAAGAAAATAAAGTGTTTTCAGCTTTGTTTTTACGTCTCTTGGCACACGAGCAGATTTCTGGTGTTTAGCCAATAGGAGTGTCTGAATTCATTTGCAGGAAGACGTTTGTAAAATAAATATATGGAAGGTAAAACATGACAAAAATGGGTTTTGGAAAACAAGTCACACATGTAAATACAGCTGCTTTACTGATATGTATTCATCTCTACCCTCACATGTTTGTGTAGATGTCTGCCTGTGAAATGTCCATCCTGGCAAACGGCTGTTAGGTCTGCGCAGGCGGTCCGAAGCTGCTTCTTCCAAACGACCCGATCTCAGTCAGAGGGTAGGAGATTGATGGAAAAACATAGAGGCTGATCATTGCTAGCACGTGGAATAACAGATGTGTGTTTCGTGTTGTATGTGCAGTGTTGGGAGTAACGCCGTTTAAATATAACGGCGTTACTAACGGCGTTCTTTTTTATGTAACGGAATAATCTAGTTAATTACTTTTCCCACTGTTGCAACGCCGTTACCGTTACTGGGGACGGAAGGTTGTGCGTTACTGTGTGCTTGTCGAACGTTGAGCAACAGTGTGAGGATTTCTGACCGCCACACTTCAGCTGCAGCCAGGGAGAGAGAGGTGTCGGTAACGCACTTACAAACACGATGATGATTGGCCGGGTGGGAGGAGACCCTCACCGTCTCAGTCACTGCATGCTGTAGACCCAACAAAGCAGTGATGGGAATAACGCTGTTTAAAATAACCACGTTAATTAAAAAAAAGTTCTTTCAGTAACGAGCAAACTAATTAATTACGGTCTTCTTTTAACAAAACGATCGTTTTTGTTACTGGTAAGGAAAGGCGTGCGTTAAGCAGCGCAGTGTGTTGAAGCTGTCATCAGCTGATCAGGAGATAAAGAGGTAGATGTTTTCATCCAAGCGCATCACGGCCCGTGAAGAACGAGGAAAACATGATGAATATCTACGGCTGCAGACCCGCAGATTCGTTGCTGCAGCAGTGAATCTGCGGGTCTGCAGCCGTGCCCTTCTTAGCGTGACAGCGGGACGTCCCGAAGGTCCGCTCACCTGTTCACCGCTCAGACGTCCTGATCTTCTACCTTCCTAGATCATCCAGCTGTAACCTGTTTCTGATCATGTCTTTAGTCCCGCTGCAACACTGATGCATCAGTCTCAGGCGTCATGGAGCTCAGGTGTTATCAGAGCTACCTGTGTGTGTTCACCACCCAGCTTCAGCTCTTGTGTGGTTGGGTTTGACCCACGTTAGTAAATGTAAGTCCTCCTTCAGGCTTGTGCCTCTTCTAGTGTCATTTTAAAGGATTTTATTTATTTATTTAACCATTACTAGATTACCAGCAACAGAAATGCTGCTAAAAACAGACAATTATGTGAAGCTGGAAAATTTTAAAAGCTTTGCAAAATTACATTTATTTCTGTAATTTAACTAGACTGAGAGACCATTTAAAGGCTCGGGAAACTTTACAGGTGTTTCTACTTGCAATTTTAAATTTTAATAGTCCTTTTAATAGGACCTTTTAATAGTCTAGATAAGTGTAATGCTCCTGTTAGTAGTTCCTCCTGTTAAGTGCTTATTTATTTAAATTATTCAGGTTTATAAAACACATTTGGATATTTTATTATGTTCCAGTCATTAGTCATTTATATTTCACTATTGTAGTAATTCTTGCATGCTTTAATGAAAAAAGTAACTAAGTAGTTATTTTTCTTGGTAATCAGTTACTTTTATAATCTTGTAACTCAGTTGGAAACTGAGTTACTTTTTGACAAAGTAATTGTAACCGGATTACAGGATACAATAAGATAATTAAAAGAAAAATAAACAAATGGGCCAATAATTAGGTTCGGGGAGAATTGGAGGTTGTTTAAGAATGACTGGAGTCACGGGTATAGCATGAAACGGTTTATATACTAAATTTTAATAATAATGGGAGATATAACACATAAAGATAACACATAAAAACAGATGAAAACAATCGACAATAGTAAAATGGTCGGTATGAGATTTGATCATATGAGTCACAAGTCAGCCGGCGTCAAGTCAAATCCCCACGCTTGGGGTGAAAGTCAGAGTCCGGTGGTGCGATTTTTTCCTACCACACCGTTGAGATTGTTCACAGAAGAGAGCAGTCTGCTCTTCAGTTACTTGAGATGTCCTGGTTCGTTCAGTGGTTAAGGCTCGCCATCTCCCTCGTCAGGAAGAAATCCAGTTCTCGTTCCAAGTGAGTGATCATAGGAGTCGGGATCAAACCCAAGGAAAAAAAAAAACCCAGCCTGTAAACAACAGGACTGTTAGCGAGTTGGCATCGACCCTTCTCGTCACATCACAGCATAAAGTCTTACAGACTTAAACAAATGCTTCACTCTATTGGCATAGCCAATCATGTTTGGGTTCACAGTTCAACTAACATAACATCAATTTGATTGTCTATTAAAATAATTCTCAGTAGCTCTGGAAATATAATTACATATGACAACAATTGTTCAGCTCAATAGGCTCAGTTAGATTCTATTACTCTACACTATTCAACAAGAAATACATTCATGACAACAAGGATACATTTAGTTGTGTTTCTATACAGCATTGTGACACCTTGTATATCTGTAACACAATAAATAAATAAATAAATAAAATGTTCTATAACAAAATTCAACAAAATATAAATTCTGGTCCTTTGGTCCACCTTTGTAAAATAATTCCTCCCTAATCAGTTAGCTTTTATTTATTTTTATTTATCTATTTTTTTTATTATTAAATGTTTGGTTAAGGGACGCATTGCTAATTCTATGGCGTTAGCTATAACGCCCCTGAGGACCTTGTACATCTAGGCCGTACCACCGTTAACTGGCGGTTTGAGCCGTTAACTCCTGGGAATCCTATATGCCGTACCGCCGTTAACTGGCGGTTTGAGCCGTTAACTCCTATATGCCCTACCACCGTTAACTGGTAGTTTGAGATGTTAACTCCTGGGATCTAACGTCTAGCAGCCCACTGCTGTCACCTCGGTTGCTGTAATTAGCTTTTTGAATTTAATAATTTACTGAATTTAATCTCATTCACTCACCAACGCGCTCCAACGGTTCCCTCCTACAGAGGATTGGTTCACTCTGTCGTCTCCACACAAATCTATAAGAATGGAATTAATTTGATAAGCTATTTAAGTTTCCTTTTTTTTTTAAGTTGCATCGTTAGCTTTTTCTCTTCTTTTTTCTTTACTCACCGCGTTGGTTCCAAGTTCCTAGCTCTTATTAGAAGGAGTCAAGTCCGCCTCTCCCTCTATCTATGCGGCACCCAAATCAGGGTTCTTCACGGCCTCGACCGTTGTTTTTTTTTCTCTCTCTCTCTCTCTCTCTAACCGCTCAGTCTTTGCTTTCTGTATCTGCGTGCTGCACAGCCGTTTGTCTCTCCTCTCGCTCAGCTGCGTCGCACGGTTTTATTTCGCGGAGGCGGGACTTATTTCTCTCAGCCAATGAAATTTCAGATTCCCACCTGGACCAATAGTATACAGCTTTCCTCTTCTGTTTCTGTTAGGGATGTTCAAGATTCTTGTTTTAACCGATGTTTAATATTAAACTCGTTATTTTAGTTATTCACCCTTCCAATAATTCATTATGAAATTATCTATTAGTTAATTAGATATCTATTAATTAGTATTGTTAATTTCCTTAATTTATATTTTATATTTTATCTAAATTGAGGATGGATCATATTAGTAAGCCAATTAGTTAATACCTCATTAAGGTTCTAGCTTCTGGGTTACATCCTCCCCCATTAAATATCATGCACGTCCCTGTGCATTGTTTCTACGGGGTACACAACTTCTTGAGTAAGAGAGTCAATAAAAGCTTTATTAAGTCCTTGGAAAAGGGACCTAACTACGGTCACTAGTGGATTGCCCAATTGAGAGTAAGTTAGTCTTTGAGTAGGCTGACTACTTCGTTCAGATCTCCTGACATACATCTCTGGTTGCACAGTATCATGCTCATCCGTTTCGGTTTGATTCTCAACTGAGACAGGACGAAGTGAGCTCTCTGTTTCCGACAGAGCTGATGAGCTATTCTCTAAGACTTTGGTCTTTTCAGATGTATGTGTCTGATCGTGTATGATGGGTTCAAAACTTACATCACGTTGCTGCGACTTTAGGACACCATCCAATTGAGGTAGGTTTGTGTTAGTTTCATCCCCCGTTTCTACGTCGGGTAAGTATACTTCGTTTTTTTTCGTTTTTTCAGGTAAGTATGTTGCTGCTTCTTTCACTCTTTCAGGTAAGAATGTTTCGGTGTTGATGCCTTTGTCAAGTAAGGACAATTCAGCATTTTCATTACCAGCTAAGGTTGGTTCCTTGCGATCCCCTGTGTGTAAGGATAGTGTGTTTTGTTGTTGAATATTATTTACCGGTCCTGAATCTGCTATGAGTTCCCTATTTGGCAAGGTGACCGCTATTTGATAGGATGGTCGGTTTAGCACTTGTGGAAGATCAGAGTAATAAAACTCATCTACCTCTTCGTCAAGTGGCTCATCTGGGTCAGGTTCTAAGGCTGAACTCTGTCTTGTATGAGGTCTGCTAGGTTTCGTAACGCGTTCTGTTTCATTTTCTAATGAAGAGAGAAAACCACAAGGCAGTAAAAGATCTCTGTGGAGTGTTCTGTTGGGTCCTTCTCCGTTCTCTGGTTTTACAGTGTATACTGGCAAGTTTTCCATCTGTTTGAGAACTATATACACTGTTTGCTCCCATTTGTCTGCTAATTTATGCTTTTCTCTTAAGCGAAGATTTCGGACTAAAACACGATCTCCCACACCTAGTGTGGACTCACGAATGTTTCTGTCGAACCGTTCTTTGTTCTTCCTCGCTGTTTTTTGAGAGTTTTTTATGACAATGTCATAACTCTGTTCCAGATGACTCTTCAGTTCTTTAACATACTGAGAATGAGTTATAGAGGGCTTGTTCAAATGCGGTAACCCAAAGGCAATATCTATAGGCAACCGAGGCTGCCTACCGAACATTAGCTCGTAGGGAGAGTATCCCGTCACGTAATTTTTTGTACAATTGTACGAGTGAGTAAGTGGTTTTACAAAATCGCGCCAGTGATGTTTCTCAGTGGCTTGTAAAGTTCCCAACATGCTGAGTAATGTACGATTGTACCGTTCAACGGGGTTGCCACGAGGGTGATAAGGGCTCGTTCTGACTTTACGGATACCAAGTAAAGAACAAAGTTCCTTGATTGTACGTGATTCGAAATCCCGTCCCTGATCACTATGAAGACGCTCAGGAAACCCGTAGTGGACTAAAAAATGTTCCCACAGGTTCTTCGCGACGGTGGTGGCTTTCTGATCTTTGGTTGGGATGGACACTGCATACTTTGTAAAATGGTCTGTAATCACTAAGACATCTTTAGTGTTCTTACTGTCTGGTTCTATGGAGAGAAAATCCATGCAAACTAACTCCATAGGTCTGGTGGTGGTAATACTCACCATTGGAGCAGCTTTGTCAGGGAGGGCCTTCCGACGGATACATCTTTCGCAAGTTTTAACTTTGATTTCGATATCACTAGCCATTCTTGGCCAGTAAAAACGGGACCGAATGAGATCTGTCGTACGTTCAACCCCAAGATGCCCCATATCATCATGTAGGCTTTGCATGACTGTTGAACGTAATGAATCAGGCAAGACTAACTGCAATGATGTCTCTGGTCCTAATTGGCGTCTCCGGTACAGTAAATCATTTTGAAACTCAAACCGTTTCCACTCTCTCAAAAGGTTAAGAACCACCGGGGGTTCTGCAATAGTATCAGTTGGCGGTTTATTGTCAGTCATAAGCAGCTGAATGACTCGGCCAATGGTTGGATCTTTCCTCTGCAAGGAGACAAGGTCAGCATGGTTATACTTGGGCACAGCAAAGAAACTGTCACTATTGTCTTCCAACTGGAATAGGTCTGGAATGGCCGCTGCAGACATGGCAAGTGACTGAACTAAACCACAAGGAGAATCAGTCTCATCCAAGACCATGTGCTTTTGGCATGTTGCCTTCACTGCTTCGGCTTGAAGTTGAAGCTCGACTTCTTTGACAGAGGATAAAAGATGAGATCGGAACTCATCTAGTCGTTGGCATTCCTCAGTGAATTTTGAGTTGTCTTCAGGTTTATCATGCAGCCTCCTAGACAGGCCATCCGCGTCAACGTTCTGTGTACCTGCACGGTATCTGATGTCAAAATTATAGGTGGACAACGCAGCTAGCCAACGATAGCTCGTTGCATCGAGTTTTGCCGTTGTTAAGAGGTAAGTTAACGGATTATTATCAGTAATGACAGTGAATGTGTTCCCATACAAATAGTCATGAAACTTATCTGTTATGGCCCACTTTAAGGCTAGAAACTCCAACTTGTGCGCAGGGTACCTAGTTTCACTAGAGCTTAAACCGCGACTTGCATAAGCGATTACCTGTGTGACACCGTTTTGCACTTGGTATAGCGCTGCACCGAGTCCGGTCGTACTAGCATCTGTGTGTACTAGATATGGGAGTTTTGCGTCAGCGTAGCCAAGAACTGGCGAAGTGGTAAGTTTTTCAATAATAGTTTGAAAGGACTTCTCACAGTCTTGGCTCCAACGATTCCCAAAGGGTTCTTTGGGGTTCAAGTACTTTGATCTACATGGTGGTGTTTTAAAGTTTTTCCGTTTGGGTGGATAACCAGCCGTGAGAGATGTTAGTGGCTTGACAATATTTGAGTAATCTTTAACGAAGCGTCGGTAATAACCGGTAAATCCTAAGAAAGATTGGAGTTCCTTCAAAGTCTGAGGCTTCGGCCATGTTTTGAGTGCTTCCACCTTATCTGGATCGGTTTTTATGCCATCTCGAGATACTATATGTCCA
The DNA here is from genome assembly GCF_043380555.1 of Nothobranchius furzeri. Taxonomy (NCBI): domain Eukaryota; kingdom Metazoa; phylum Chordata; class Actinopteri; order Cyprinodontiformes; family Nothobranchiidae; genus Nothobranchius; species Nothobranchius furzeri. Next base: position 25,233,445 of record NC_091746.1, read on the forward strand.
AGATAATGCACAGATGTCTGGAAAAAACGACACTTATCTGGTGATAGCTTGAGTCCGTATTCTCTAAGCCGTTCAAGAACGTGAGAAAGTCTGGTTTCGTGTTCTTCCAAGGAGTTGGAAAAGACGATCAAGTCGTCTAGGAAAACTAACACTTCCTTCAGATTAATGTCCTTCATACACTTTTCCATAACCCGTTGGAAAGTGCTTGGAGCATTTGTTATTCCTTGTGGCATACGGTTAAATTCATAAAACCCAAACGGGCAAACAAAAGCAGTTTTAGGTTTATCCTTTTCACACATCTCTATTTGATAGTAACCTGACTTGAGGTCCATCACAGAAAACCACTGTGATCCAGCGAGAGCAGAAAAGGACTCCTCCAAGTTAGGCAGGGCATATGCGTCGCGAATGGTTTGCAGATTAAGCTTTCTATAGTCTATACATAGACGTACCTCACCATTCTTTTTCCGAACTACCACTATTGGTGAGGCAAATGGAGACTCCGACTCTCTTATTATACCGGTTTCCAAGAGGGCTTCCAAATGTTTTCTCACGGCTTCATAATCATGTGGATGGATCGGCCGAGATTTCTGTTTGAATGGGGTCTCGTCTTTTAAGTTGATGTGATGTCTTATCTGTTGTGTATGACCAAAATCAAGATCGTGGTGCGAAAACACATCGGAGTAAGTGTTAAGTTTGTTGGTGATCCTCCCTTTCCATTCTTCGGACAAGGGCGAAGTACCGAAGTCAAAACTGAGAGGAGGGTTTGAAGGTGAAGTCTGTTGCTGCGAACTACACGCCGCAAGTACTTTCTGATCACTTTTGTCAGGTTCTGGATATGGCATAACACGATCGGCTTTAACTAACTCAGCGATCACACAGTTAGTGGGTAATGTGATGTCATGGTTAGTTTCGTTTCTTAGTACAACAGGTACTTTGTATGGACCATGTGAAGGTAAGGAAATGAGGCAACAGTCTACAATTATACCCCCTGGTAGAGAACCATTGGTGGGTTGTTCAATGAGTGCATAAGGCTCATGCTTGTTTTGGCTGGGTTGCATAAACCCTTCTAGTAACAGTTTTTTATTTGCAGGGAGAACTTCTTGGGTTCTCCCTCGAAGCTTCACCACACCAACTCGTCCATCTTTGCTTTGTTTTTTTCTGACTGCTAAGGCTTTTAGCACGTGTTGGTACCCATAAGAGAGTGCCTTGGAATCAGGTAAGTTATTGGCAGACAATTGCTCATACAAAGGATCGAGTGTGTTTGTGCCAATGAGTAGTGGTGTATCAGAGTTTGAGCTTATATCCGGAACCACTAACGCAAGGGTAGGTAACTCAAGTCCAGACTGATCGAGCTCTTTTGGAAATGTGACACTTATCTCTATGTATCCTAAATAAGGAACTGCTTGACCGTTTGCGCCCTCGACTTCTAACAGATTACTGATGGGTTTAATTGAGAGGTCAGGTAAGTGTTCTTGGTAAAAAGAATTGGCAATGGTGGTTACCTGGGACCCTGAATCCAGTAAACAATTACATTCAACACTGTTAACTGAGACTGTAGCTGTGCATCGCCCACCCACTAATCTTTTGGGAAGTTTTGGCACTGAATGAGCATGAACTGGCTTGCAAAAAAGTCTCTCTGTCCTTTCCTTAGAGGGACTTGGTTCTACTTTAGCACCTATCTGTCCCACGATAGGAGCTTCTACCGGTTTAAAGGAGGAGACTGAGCAATTGGCTTTGACATCTCCCACTCGCGCTGCTTCTGTCTAAGAGCAAGTCTTTTAGTTGCAACTAGTGCTGGATTTGGCTCGTTGCTACAGCTAGAAGCTATGTGCCCATCTTCTCCGCACTTAAAACAGTATCCAGGCTTTGGTCTGGGCACCACTGCTGTTATCTGCTGAATCTGTTTGGGCTCATCTGGAATTTTAGTCCCCACACGGGGTTTTGACTCTTTTTGAGTTTTCTTTGCCTTTTTATCTGTGTTGTTAACCTTAAGCTGTGCAATTTGGCTCCTGAGCTCAGCGATTTGTTTGCGTAAGTCATCACAGTTATCATCTATTTCCAGTTCACAAGTGTTTTTACTCTGAGAGCATGTTGTTTGCACATTTGAATACACTCTAGTTCGTTGTGCCCCTAAGTGTTGTTTCATGCGTGCTGCTTTAGTAGCCTGTTTGTCTTCTTCAGTGCGCAGTTTGAGGAGAAGTGCTGTAAAATGAGGCGGGTTGTCTTTCTTTTGTTCGAGTTGCAGGTTTGAAATCAGCGAGCTGTCCCAACAGCCTCTGCAAAACTGCTTGAGCAGCTGCTGGTCGGCGTCACTGGAGGAAATTCCATTCCTCTGAATAACTAGGTTTAACAAGGTGTATAACCTCTGAAAGTAATCGGAAGGTTTTTCACCACTGTCCTGGTTTGTGTTTAAGAAGCGAGCAAAGAGCTCGTCGCCGTCTTCGACAGCTGCGTAAGCTGAATCGAGATGTTCAAGGTACGTTTCCGGGTCGGATTTTGGACTAAGAGCTTTAACGATGCTCGCTGCTGGGGCTGACAGACTCTCCACGATTCTTCGTACAATTTGGGACTTGGTGAGTGAAGGATCATTTATGCATAACACTACACTACTACGCCAAGTATCATAGTCAGTTTCAAAAGAAGGGTGTGGAACTCGCCCTGAGAACGGTTTTAGTCTGTATTGTGAAGTAGGCGGAGGGATAACCTCACTGCTTTTAACAATGTGTTCCACAATAACACGCTGAACCTCAGGTGTGTTTAAAAGATTTGGTGGAATGCAAGGGTTTTGTTTTCCAGTCTCTGTAGGTGGACAATTGTCCTTTGAGTTGTTCATATAGTTAACTTCTGGTGTTAAAGGCAGGGAATATGTAATTTGGTCACTATGGAGCATTGGCTCTGGTTCAGTGACTGGTTCAGATGCATGGGTATCCCTTCCTAAAGATTCCCCAATTTTTGCCAGTTCCTCCATTAGAAGGTCTTTAAATGATTGATTGCTACGCGCAGCTATGTCCCTGAGCTCTGACAGATAGGCATCAGTGGCAGATGTGCTAGTTTCTAGACTGTACGCGCTGGCTAGGTCTTGAATATGGAAGAAAACATCTGGGTTCCTAGTACAAGGTTTGTCATAGGGTAAACATTGTTTCTTTAATTCCTTAACAGTGGCTTCATGTTGAAACTCCACAATAATCTGATCACAGTTTGGTAACTTAATGCGCCTGTTAACTGGTCCGAATCCTTCCATAAACCCAAAGACTTCGTTATCAAGGTCTGTATCAGTTAACCCACTGATTAAAACAGCATTTGAAACTTTGACCTTTTCTGTTTTCACAACTTCCATTTTAAAACACTCAAAAGTACCAATAATGCCAAAATGGCAAACCACTGTGACCTCCAGGCACTCTTATGATGTCAGTCAATGGTTAGCTAAGGTAACAACTCTACAATTCTCCTGGCTGGCTCGCCAAGTTTTATGTAACCGGATTACAGGATACAATAAGATAATTAAAAGAAAAATAAACAAATGGGCCAATAATTAGGTTCGGGGAGAATTGGAGGTTGTTTAAGAATGACTGGAGTCACGGGTATAGCATGAAACGGTTTATATACTAAATTTTAATAATAATGGGAGATATAACACATAAAGATAACACATAAAAACAGATGAAAACAATCGACAATAGTAAAATGGTCGGTATGAGATTTGATCATATGAGTCACAAGTCAGCCGGCGTCAAGTCAAATCCCCACGCTTGGGGTGAAAGTCAGAGTCCGGTGGTGCGATTTTTTCCTACCACACCGTTGAGATTGTTCACAGAAGAGAGCAGTCTGCTCTTCAGTTACTTGAGATGTCCTGGTTCGTTCAGTGGTTAAGGCTCGCCATCTCCCTCGTCAGGAAGAAATCCAGTTCTCGTTCCAAGTGAGTGATCATAGGAGTCGGGATCAAACCCAAGGAAAAAAAAAAACCCAGCCTGTAAACAACAGGACTGTTAGCGAGTTGGCATCGACCCTTCTCGTCACATCACAGCATAAAGTCTTACAGACTTAAACAAATGCTTCACTCTATTGGCATAGCCAATCATGTTTGGGTTCACAGTTCAACTAACATAACATCAATTTGATTGTCTATTAAAATAATTCTCAGTAGCTCTGGAAATATAATTACATATGACAACAATTGTTCAGCTCAATAGGCTCAGTTAGATTCTATTACTCTACACTATTCAACAAGAAATACATTCATGACAACAAGGATACATTTAGTTGTGTTTCTATACAGCATTGTGACACCTTGTATATCTGTAACACAATAAATAAATAAATAAATAAATAAATAAAATGTTCTATAACAAAATTCAACAAAATATAAATTCTGGTCCTTTGGTCCACCTTTGTAAAATAATTCCTCCCTAATCAGTTAGCTTTTATTTATTTTTATTTATCTATTTTTTTTATTATTAAATGTTTGGTTAAGGGACGCATTGCTAATTCTATGGCGTTAGCTATAACGCCCCTGAGGACCTTGTACATCTAGGCCGTACCACCATTAACTGGCGGTTTGAGCCGTTAACTCCTGGGAATCCTATATGCCGTACCGCCGTTAACTGGCGGTTTGAGCCGTTAACTCCTATATGCCCTACCACCGTTAACTGGTAGTTTGAGATGTTAACTCCTGGGATCTAACGTCTAGCAGCCCACTGCTGTCACCTCGGTTGCTGTAATTAGCTTTTTGAATTTAATAATTTACTGAATTTAATCTCATTCACTCACCAACGCGCTCCAACGGTTCCCTCCTACAGAGGATTGGTTCACTCTGTCGTCTCCACACAAATCTATAAGAATGGAATTAATTTGATAAGCTATTTAAGTTTCCTTTTTTTTTTAAGTTGCATCGTTAGCTTTTTCTCTTCTTTTTTCTTTACTCACCGCGTTGGTTCCAAGTTCCTAGCTCTTATTAGAAGGAGTCAAGTCCGCCTCTCCCTCTATCTATGCGGCACCCAAATCAGGGTTCTTCACGGCCTCGACCGTTGTTTTTTTTTCTCTCTCTCTCTCTCTCTCTAACCGCTCAGTCTTTGCTTTCTGTATCTGCGTGCTGCACAGCCGTTTGTCTCTCCTCTCGCTCAGCTGCGTCGCACGGTTTTATTTCGCGGAGGCGGGACTTATTTCTCTCAGCCAATGAAATTTCAGATTCCCACCTGGACCAATAGTATACAGCTTTCCTCTTCTGTTTCTGTTAGGGATGTTCAAGATTCTTGTTTTAACCGATGTTTAATATTAAACTCGTTATTTTAGTTATTCACCCTTCCAATAATTCATTATGAAATTATCTATTAGTTAATTAGATATCTATTAATTAGTATTGTTAATTTCCTTAATTTATATTTTATATTTTATCTAAATTGAGGATGGATCATATTAGTAAGCCAATTAGTTAATACCTCATTAAGGTTCTAGCTTCTGGGTTACATCATCAGTAACTATAACTAATTACTTTTTTAAAGTAACGTTCCCAGCACTGTGTATGTGAAGTTAAAAGTGAATAAATAACTTTTCCATGCATCATTTGATCAGGGAATTTAGCAATACATCAATTTTGGTGTCTCTAGATTTCAAGTTTCATATAACTCTTTTACCTTAAATTTCGCACGGGGGTGGGAGTCAAATGCGTGTGTCTCACGCTCAATGCGTGAGAGTTGGCCTGGTGATTGTTGAGTTTGAAACTTGACTGGTTTCATATGTGACACCACTCTGCAGCCCTCTACTGGCCAAAACCCGCACTAGATAGTTTTGTGGAGCAGTTAGTGGGGCGCTCTTTACCTGCTTAACAGCTGTTAGCTGTAACGCTAGTGATTAGCATTTTCAGTTTGCCGATAGTCAATAAAAAGCACAAGAAAAAAAAGTTTGCTTTTTCTGTTGACATCATGGGGAGCCTGGAAGTAAGAGAGTAATGCCGTGGGAAGTGAAGCAAAGCGCTAACACCATAGTGAACATCAGCGTGGCCTATGTTAGTTTGACGGCGCAAAAGGAAGCTACTAAATCACAAACTGATGGTGACCTGGCTTTGTTTGTACTGAAATTGTACGTAATAATATTTATTGTCCAACTGTGTGAATCTTTTTACTTTGTGGTTTATTTTAGCATTAGCCATTAGCATACACTGAACAAAAATATAAACGCAACACTTTTGTTTTTGCTCCCATTTTTCATGAGATGGACTTAAAGATCTAAAATTCATTCCAGATACACAATATCACCATTGCTCTCAAACTTTATTCACAAATCAGTCTAAATGTGTGACAGTGAGCACCTGTGCTTTGCTGAGATAATCCATCCCACCTCACAGGTGTGCCACATCAAGATGCTGATCCGACATCAGCTAGCCCTCATAGTCCAAATAATTCCATGAGTAACATCCAAACACGAACACACAGAGGACACAGAGAGTGGAAATGTCCGAACATCTATTCTAGAGCCAAAGCTAGCTCCTAGCGCTAGCTGTGATGCTCATTAATTATTCATAATTTCAAGCATTTAATTACACTTGGCAAGCCCCTAGTGGATGAGGGGGAATTGCTATTTTTGGCACTTCCATGTTGGGAGCCAGCGGCTTTAACTGCTCCCTTGGTATTCGCTGGCTCGTGTAAGTGTTAGTAAGTAATCTCTATTTCTGTAGCACCTTGCACAGATAAAAATCACAAGGTGCTTCACATTAAACAGAATAAAATACACAAACATACACAAATATGAGAATGAGATAAGCAATAAAATGAAGTAAAAGCAAATTTAGAAAGCCGAGTTTTTTAAAAGATTTTAAACATGCAAGAGAGAGAGGAATAGCGTTCCACAGCCGTGGAGCCACTGACTTAGGCCTAGTCCACACGTAGCCGTTTTTTTTTTAAACGAATATCCGCCCCTCCAAAAACTTGCATCCACACCACCTTGTTTTAAAAGAAAACTCTGTCCACACGTACCCAGATAAATAAGTTGTTATGGACATGCCAGACCTGTAGGCGGCAGTACTTCCCCCGTTCTTAACCTCGTCCTTCGTCTGTGGTCTTCCGCAAGGAGCAGTAATTCCGCTTGCAAAAACAAACAAGCAAAAAGCGCTTGGACAATTGATAAAGCGAGCGCAGCTCTGAGGGCATCCATGCTGTCGGCTAGTGTAAACACAGGTCGCACACGTGATGTCAGCATTTTTTTGTCGCGGAAAGTGACGTTGCGGACCTTAAAACTCCGGTTTTGTCTGTCCACACGCAGACACCCAAAAAGGAGAAAACGCAGATCTTCACTTTGGCCGGAGTTTTTAAAAAGATCCGTTTTCGTGTGAAAAAACTCAGTTTTCGTGTGGATGACAGGCCAAAACGTAGAAAACTATCTATGTTTTGGCAGATCCCTGGCTAAGTGTGGATAGGGCCTTAAAGGAGCAATCACCACTAGGGTGACCAGATATCCTGCTTTGTGCAGGACTGTCCCGCATTTTCATAACTTTTCACGTGTCCCGCAAATTGAGACTCATGTCCCGCATTATTGACAGTTTCCCGTTTCGTGTTTTAATCTTATAGAATAAACTGTGGAGAAATCTGCCTGTTGCTGTCGATCAAACGGAGGCGGGACTTTAACGCAGATCCGGAGCGCGCCCGAACCACCAAAACAAGCGTGAGCGAGCACGGAGGAGAAAATGCTGTAAACTCGTGAATTAAACAGTCTTTGTTGTTTCTGAGTCGTTTTTCGTGTCTCGGCGCGGAGTCTGATATGAAGAGGTCAAAAGCAGGTTTTCCAGTAATCAGACAGGTCCATGATAAAATAAAATATATACAAGAAATATATGATGATAATAAGAATACTCATTTTATGTATATGTAACAGTGATGTTAGGGCTTAAAGGCAGAATATACTTTTTGTTTGTTTGTTTTTTTCTCATTGGAACTTCACGTTGTCCCACATTGAGTAGTCTCTGTCTCACATTTGGCAAGCTGGGATCTGGTCACCCCAACCACCACAGAACTCTAGGCAGGTTGTTAGCTCGTTGGGAGCGCTAGCTACAGCCATGGACGTAATTTTCACTTTAGAAGTGTGTGTGTGTGTGTGTGTGTGTGTGTGTGGGGGGGGGGGGGGTCTTTACAGTATGTTCTAATGGGGAACAGGCTTCAACACAAACGGTTGTTTTCCGCTTGGTCCTAGAGCTCAACCAGTGTCACTTTAATATAGCGTAATATTGTTTTTGGATGGTAAAAAGTGCAGAGGTCAAAACTTGACTTTTGGAAAAAGTGGGTGGGTGTGTGTGTGTGTGTGTGGGGGGGCATGTCCCCCCCCCCCCCCCCCAAATTACGTCCATGGCTACAGCAGGCTGCAGCATGCTTCTTTTGGAATTCTAGGGTGACCAAGGAAGGTCCCGCCTTTCTCGCCTCTGGTTGGCTAGATGGGCTCTACTACGATTGGCTATTTCATTTAGCAGCAAACCGTCTTCCCTTGATAAGTGCAGACCATCATGCAGACTGTGCTCTTGCCACCAACAGAAGAGCTGTTTTGGAGATATTTTTTTTTATTATTATTATTTTTGAAAATGAGAACTTAGCGAAATTCTTTCCTGTTTTGCAAAAGTTTTTTTTGTTTCATTGATTAAAAAGAAGTGAACTTATACATCTTGTTGCATTTATCACACTGTGGGACTCACTTTATGTCTATGGCTCTAAAGCATTGAGGTTATCTTATTACAGCAGAGTACATAGGATAAACGTGTGTGCCTTACCTGGGTATGAAATTTAATAAAACTGCCCTTTTCTACCCAGCTGTGTGCAGCAGGTCTGTTTCTCTTCTAGAATAATGAAAACTGCTGAAAAATAGGTCTAAATCATAATCAGCTTTGAATTAATTTCAATTAAAGATACAGATTTAAACACATGAAATATGTGTCCTCACTTTATTCCTGCTTTATGCCTGCTTGCTTAACAGCCTCAGCCTACGAAAGTATTTCCAAATTGTTATCAAAAGGCATGATCATGAAAATACACACCGATTACATCACAGATTTTATTAGTACAGAACACCTGTGTGTGTGTGTGTGTGTGTGTGTGTGTGTGTGTGTGTGTGTGTGTGTGAGAGAGAGAGAGAGAGAGAGAGAGAGAGAGAGAGAGAGAGAGAGAGAGAGAATAAGTATATTGAACTGGCAGCTATGTCAGCAAACAACAGATTAGATGAACACTTGAGGGCATGCCTATTATTTTTAATGTGGCTTTTGAAAAGCTAACGTTAGCTTTCTCACAAAGACATATTTACCCCCGCTCAGATATCCACATCAGTTGCTTTGCTTGCTTAGCTTTCAGGCAAGCGAAGGCCGCTGTTGTCTGCCGCCCCCGCAAATTTTCAGCCAATCGTAGTAGAGCCCACCTAGCCAATCAGAGGCGAGAAAGGCGGGACCTTCCTTGGTCACCCTAGAATTCCAAAAGACGCCTGCAGCACGGTTGCTTACGGCTGTTGTTATTCCATTTTCAACCAGTGGGGCAGAGAAGGGAGAAACTGCTCTGTGCTACTTTAAACAGCTCCATTCCTCAAGTTTCACAGCAGTACATTCAGATGTTATTATCTCACAATTCACTGCTAATTTCACATGATTATTCCAGCAAACAAAAGTTATTCCCGCTGTGTTCCACTCTGGAATGAGACAGTTTCTTCAGCTGTTGATATTTTCACGTAACTATAAAATCTCATGTTAATAACTTGTGAAGTGATCTTTGTTCGTCGCGGGACTTTGAAGCTTTGTGAAACACAGACGCATGAATCAAAAGGAAACTTAGTCTGTCAGTGCGCCCCAGGGCAGCTGTGGCTACATCGTAGCTCATCACCATCAGTGTGTGAATGTGTGTGTGACTGGATGAATGATGCACTGTAGTGTAAAGCGCTTTGGAGTCCTTACTCTGAGAGGCGCTATACAAGTGTGGGTTATCATTTATCATAAGATTTTCAAAATAAAGCAAACATCACCTCAGTATTTGAAGCGAGAATTTCAAAATAAAATGCCCAGTTACTCCATGTGAAACACAAAAAGCCAAATCAGTGTTTTCCCTGCACACAGATTTGCTGCTTAAAAAAAACTTCTAGAACATATCTGGGCAGGATGACAGATTCCTCAAATTTCACACGTACGGCGAGCAGCTGTCCCAGATCACTACGTATTATATCAGCTCCATTCTGACACTGAGTGAACGTTTCTAAACTCCAGAGGTTAAAAACTGAACTCATGGTCCTCAATTCTAACATTAAAAACAGATTATGAGACTGGATTTTTATTCTGATGTTTTAGTTGGACTCAAACTTTCAACAGAAGCAGAAAAAAAGTTTTCCTGGATATTTTTCTGAGTTTTGTATGATGAATTTTGTGAAGCGGTGTTTTATTGTGGCAGCTGTCAGTCTGGAGCATCTCTGTGATCTTCGTGCCCATTCCCAGCAGGTCAGGAGGTGATTTATGGTCCCGTTTGATGCCGCTGAGCCCAACCAGCCTGAGATCCTGTTCTGGCTGCGTTGGAACAGGCAGCTGTAATAAAGTCCTGCTGGATGGAGTCTGACTGAAGGCACACATGACTGGAGGCGAGAGAGAGAGAAAGAGAAAAGACATATTTAATTCTCCTTTCAAAGGTCATTCAGTCTGCGCCTGATGAACACTCAGTTTCCTTTAGGAAAAATGATGCACAGCTGTAAAAGAACGTCTCCTTTTTGTTCCAGTTCGGTGTTTTGATAGAAAGAAGCTGTGAGAAGATAATAGTAGAGGTCAGATGGGTCTGTGCAGATCACAGCTGCTCCAGATGGCCAGTAGAATTATGGCTAGCTACTCTTCTCTAATGAAGTAAAGATTTGCTGCGCTCCATTTGCTTCGGAAGTCAGAACTCAGATCTGGGAATGACGTCTGACCCAACCAAACCATTTCCCAGTCAGGAAACCAGTGGGATTTTTAGCACATGCTCACTAATACGAGGCCGACCCTACCTATGTATGTGTGTGTGACTAAATCACTGACATATAAACCAGCGGTACCCATGCGCACCATGTGAGGGGCACCAAGTGGCCAGGGGTCCACCAACCAATCAGGGTCATAAAAAAAAAACCTAGATTTGTTTTTATGCTGTTCTCAAATGAGTTTAATGTAGTAGCTTTTTTCTCTGGTTGTACAGCACCTTGGTGGTGACTTTTTTTTTAGCTCTGAGGTTCATACAGAAGCCTGCTCATGAATTTCTTTGCACTAAATCCCTCTAACATGAAGCTCCTCCGCGGTTTTGTTGTTGACCATTTCAGGACCTTCCAGAATGAGCGTTCCGGTGCTCTGTCACTTTAAGAAAACAAGCTGGAGCTGGCCACGCCCACTTATCCCGCACTTCCTGCTATTAGGTGAGAGTAGAGCAGAAACAAATACTTGAGTAATTGGATAAAATCAGCAATCAAAAATGCTTGAGTTATATTATTCAATTCAGCGCTTCCTTTTATCATCACTCCCAGGTTATGCTAACACTTCTTCTATTAAACACAACGGGAGGGCTTGTTCTGCAGCTCCAACAGATCACAGTCAGAAGAGTGAGCAACAGGCGATGTCGACACCCACAGAAATCGCCCCTATATTTTCCAAAGTGTGGGAATACTTCTAACTGAAGCAGATGAGAAGGCCTCTTATCCCAACACAGCACTAAGTTAGCACAGTGGCAGTGCTATGCTAGCATAGTGCTACGTTAGCTTATTGCTAAGCTAGTGGTTCACAACAGCACAACTTCCATGTTCCTGAATGTGAGCACATCAGGTGCTTCAGGCAGGGTGTGTGATTTAAATTAAGTATCGCCAGCTATGCTAACTGAGACTGAGATTTATTTAGCCACTACTGCTAAAAGCCAACAAGAGTGTTTTTCTCTCTTTTTGTTTCTGTGCATTTATTTATTTATTTTGTAAGTAAAACACTCACCATTGTTAGCTGGTAAACTAAATTTCTTCTCTGTATGTTCCAGAAATCAGCTTAAATTGACAGATTGGTCCGGACAAATCCACCCTTCTCCACTGAACATGCAGCAGAGTTAACAGGCAGCAAATGAAAAGCAAGGCTTCATGGTGTTTGTCACATTTGTATTGTTTACAGAGGCAGCAAAGACCCACATGGCAGCACAGAAGATGCAAAAAGTGAGTTTTGCATGCATGTCCCCTTTAAAGAGCGAGTCACCCCCTACCAGAGTCTTACTCCACTCCCACTTCCTGTTTGAAAAATGCAACAAATGCTGTTACCTAGTAGCCTAGTGAACTAGACCAGTTTCTTGCTTTGCAAAGTTTGGTCTAGGAATGCTTCACTGGAACCTCTGCAGCCCCAACAGCATTCTGGCTGGCCAATCACAGTTCTCTAGAGGGGTTTCAAACACATAAAGAGCTGTGATTGGTCCATAATGGTGGACCAATCACAGTGCTCTATCTGCTTAGTGAACAAATCACAGAGCTTTATACGCTTTGTGGGCCAATCAGGGCACTCTATATGCCTGGTGGGTGGGATGATGCAACAGAGTGAAACAAGAGTATGTCACATTCGTTGTCCAGTAGCATGCGGAGATCATTTGAAAGACAACGGTAGAACCCGCCCCACAACCGAGAGCCGTCAATGGAGCGTTGCCAGACTAAATAATACATTTATTTAGTCTGGCTTGTCCGGCTAGTTGCCTAGCAGACCGAGAAGGCGGAGCCGCTAACAAATACACACACAGGCTCACAACGACATTGTGACATCATATGGTACCAGCTAACGTTCTAGGGTACCTCTTAGCCAATAGCGATGGCAGATTTAAATTTAATTGCAGTGCAGAGTTTTTACCTGACAACGGCACAACACTGACAGTTTTAGGCAGAAAATTAAAATTGTAACTAAAATGCACTAAAGTGCAAAATGATTGACTACACGTGTCTGCAGCACGATTAGACACACATTTATATAGTTTATCAGGAAAAAAAAGTTGATTTGGGGGTGACTTGCTCTTTAAAGACTTTTAAAACTGCTTTGATGTCTGGTTCAGTTATTAGGTCCAGTTCGTCTGTGTACCAACAGCTTATTTTAATTCATGAGGTAGCCAAATTGGATTGTAAATTTTCAAGGTTGGGAAGAAAATCAGCTGATTTTTCCAACTTGTAGCCTAAAATTCCTGACTTCTTAGTAGAAATGAGATGCAGCATTAACGTCCCATCAACAGATAAATGAGCTTAAAGGTTTTAAAGGTTTTACCATCACTAGTGGTTGTCAAGGCAAGATACCAAAATAAAACAAAACTCTAAAACAGTTTTAATTAAACTGAGCTGTTTCCTGCTAGACTCACTTTCATTTGGACTCGAGCCGGTCGTAGCGCTCTGGCTTTCAAACATGAGTCCAAAAATATCCACAAACCCAGAGATTATTTACAGAAAAGACTTGAGTGGAGGAAGTCACCACCCACCTATCTAGCTTTGGAACTCCTCAAAGAGGACGGATCACCTGTGGAGTGACGGTTGGCTTGTCTACATGTTCCTGACCGTAATAAATCATCTCTGGAATCTAAATGAAGTTATTATTAGAGATCACATCAGCAGCAAAGGCACGTTCAGCCGTTCCCGTAGCCCTGAAATCCGGACAAACCGTAGCAGGAGCAAAAGATTTGACTCTGCAGCTCGGTCCAGCCGTGCTCCAAAAAGCAAGTCTACCATTGGCCTGAACAATTTTGTGTCTGGCCAGTCATAGCGTGCTACGTTTGTACATTCGATGGGCTTAGCACCAGAGCTGCGAAGGAGGAACAACTACAAAGATGGCATCTGCTCAGGACCAGCGCTTGTTTGAAATGCTTTAGCATCAACTTTAGATGATTTAGACTTGTGCTTTTCTTTGAGTCGAGACCAGATAGAGGTGCTTGAGTCTTTTATTTAGAAAAAAGATGTATTTGCATCTTCTTCGATGGTGTATGGCAGACTGTGCCGTTGACTGATTTCTGCAGCGATGTATATGTCTCGTTTTTTCCCCAGACTGGTCTCAGTGCTGTCCAGTTGCGTGCAGAAACAGTCGAGTTCTGTCCATCGGTCGTGGTCAGACTCTACGTGCGTGCAGTAGGATGGTTTGCCAGCTGACGTCCTGATTATGCAACCCTCCCACAAACAGCTGAATCGAGTCCCAACTATGAAACATTGTCGAGGCAACAAGATAAAAATATTCATTTAAAGGGCTTCAAAGACGGAGGTGAGGAAAAGTTTATTTGCTCTGATCTAATCCAGCAGTTGTTTTCCTGAGCAGCGACCGAGTTTTACTACGAAAGCTTTAAAGTTTGTTTTCACTGCAGCTGTTTTCCATGTGATCTGCTCTCTCTCTCTCTCTCTCTCTCTCTCTCTCTCTCTCTCTCTCTCTCTCTCTCTCTGCAGTGGGTTAATGCTTGGAGAAACGTGTTGTATCTGACTTTTCTCAAGTCACGCACGGTAAGCTCCTCTCTCCGCCTTCTCCAAGTCACTGATTTTATGCACTTACATCCCGTGCAAAGGCATAATCAGCCTGCTCAGCAGAAGTCGATGCAAATACAGAAACGAGGAGAGAAGGCAGACCAAACAAATCTGTTCTTTTCCTTTCTACGGTCCTACAGGATTTGTGGGTGTTTATGTTTCTTTAGCCATAGCATTAGCAGAATCAGACTCAGATGTCTGAATGCACATGAAGTATCAGTTGTGCTTTTTCCTGCTTTCTCCTTATTCTTATAAAGTTCTGTAGGGAGGGCAGGTGTGGCCATCAGTGGCTCTGTTCCTGTCCTACTTGGTGGCTGCACCTAACTAAACCAAAATGGAGACGCTCAGGATCGGACTAAGCTCTAAAACGTCCTCGGTGCTTGTGGGAATACGTCGGCTAGACATCTAGACAAACTCTAGCAGTCACAAAACATTTTGCTCTGCAGGTCGGTCAAGTCACTCTCCACCATAGCTTCAGCAGGTCAACTGTTGACTCTGTGTCAGAGGGTGCAACGCCGTCCCGTGTTCACTGCCCTGACTGCAGGAGGTTAGTGTGTATCGCTTATAGCGGTGCAAATAGTGAACAAACTCTGGCGGGAGTGAGGCAGGCAAAGTTAAAACAGGATATGCTGTTATGATCCGACTTGGAGACCGGTGAGGACAACCAGACACAGTTAGCGCTTTACGTCTTTAATTTACAGAGATGTAGCGTTACCAGAGACTGATGGGGCTGAGGCAGGGTGGTGAGGAGGCGTGGGTGAGAGCCAGAGAGATCTGTAATAAATCCAAGGGGAAGGGCGAGAGGCAAAATCCAGAGACGGGTCGGCGTTCCGTAAACGAGGTAGACTGAGAGGCAGAGTCACAGACAGGGAGCAGACAGGAGGTGAGGTCAAGAAGCAGATCCAAGGTCCGTTTACCAGGCAAGCTTGTAATCCAAGCAACAGGATCCAAACGGGGCGGGGCGAGGCGGGGCGGGGCGAGGTGAGGCGAGGAGGGGCGGGGTGAGGCGAGGCGGGGCGGGGCAAGGCGAGGAGGGACGAGGCGAGGCTGGTTGAGGCGGGGCGGGGCGAGGAGGGGCGAGGCAAGGCGGGGTGAGGCGAGGCGGGGTGAGGCAGGGCGAGGCGAGGCGGGGTGAGGCGAGGCGGGGCAAGGCGAGGAGGGGCGAGGCGAGGCGGGGTGAGGCGGGGCGAGGCGAGGCGGAAGGTTTTAGGCGTTCAATAATCTGGCGCTGGCTTGGTGTTGGTCCAGGTGTTTTATAGAGAGCTTTGCAGGTGGAGCTGATCAGGAGTTAACGTGAGACAGGTGGTCTGGATGAGGTTGATGGTGAGCTGGTGGTGGTTGCTGGGGAAACGGGGCTTGGCTGGAGCAGGGTCATGACATATGCACAATGGCCAAAGGAATGGACAACAACGCTGCAGCACAGCTGACTTGGCACCTACTGTTTGATGTTGTTTCATGCATTACTTTGTGACGATGATGTCATCAGAAGACTGCTTCTGCAGTTTTGTGACTTCCAGATGTTAACAGCACCAGCTCGACTGAGCCGCTTCCACGGGGATGAAGTCGGGTTCCTGCTGCATCACCTGGGTGCTTCAGCTCGATTAGAACACGTTCACCTTCAGCAAGACTAACGCGTTTACACGCATTAAAAACGCCGACGTCGGCCGTTAGGGCAGCAGTTGGGTTTTCTGATGCACATGTAAACACACTGAGTGACCCGCTTTGACCCTGCTAAAGCAACAGGAACGGGTGAAGCAGGTGCAGCAAGAATGGAACAAGTTGTTTCTCCTCCTTCATTTTGGAAAATTCAATACTTTTTTAATCCGACAGCAGCTTCTCTGCTCCCCCGGTACTTCCTGGAATGTCTCTTCTCCTGAGCTGATGAATAACCAACCCCAGCAGAAAGGAGGAAAGAAACCAGGAAATGGAAGGAGGTGATGAAAACCAAGAAAGTACGAGCAGATTTGACCCCTGAACTCTGAATTGTCATAGATGTGAGATTGTTGCCTTCTCATTGGCAGGTTTTCAGATTTTCTGGCTGCACTTTCTGTTTTCATTATTATGGGGGGAGGAGGAGGAGGAGGAAGGGGAGGAGGAGGAGGAGAAGAAGAAGAAGAAGAAGAAGGAGAAGAAGAAGGAGGAGGAGAAGGAGGAGAAGGAGAAGAAGAAGAAGATGAAGATCTTTTCTATACCGCCTGTCAAGATAAAAATCACGAGGCGCTTCACAAAAACAAAAAATGTAAAAATATAAAAAATAATTTATAGGAGAAGGGCCTTTGACTCCTCCCTTCTAAGGAGAGGGGAGGAGTCAAAGGCCCCACCTGAGTCATACACAAACACAGTCACACACTCCCTCCCTCATGCTCACACACACACATACAACCAAAGACATACAAAAATGCACGCCGGACACCCACTCATGCCCCCCCCCCCCGCCCAACGCCGAGCACACCAACCCACCACCCCAGACCCCAACCAGACGGCCGGATCTCCCTCCTAGCCTCCAGCCCAAGGAAGCCAAGCGACAACAGAGGTGTGCTAAGACCCCTAGTCTCCCTCCGCCTGCTCCAATATGGTGTTAGTGAGTGTTGATGAGGTGCATTCCATGGCTGTGGTGAGCGGGCAGTGCGGGCATCGTCTGGCCTATGCCAGCTGATGCCACCACACCATCCCACTTGCTTAAATTTCTAAGAATTTATGGAAAATTTCCCAGGCCGTTGTGGGATCCAGAGCCATCGTTTTGCAGCTGAAGCTTTCAGACTAGGTGGGAAAACCTGGCAGCTCGAGGATATGAGATAAAATAAAACACATTCAGGGCTAATAGCTGCCTCTGTGTGCTGCTGAGTGGGTGGAGAGGACACTGAATTGTTGCATGTTAACAAAGGGAGCGGCTGCAGTCTGCTGGCTGACTTCCATGATCATCTAAAAACGGCTCATGAGAGATTTGAAGCTAAGCAGCTAAAGAAACACTCATGGAGACGGATGGACCTTTAATCAGTTTCATTGTTTGTTTTGGATGCTGTTGAGTCTCTTCCTGCTTTTCATGCAATTAGTACAAAGTCCTGTCATATATTTGGTCACAGTAATCCAATTATTACTAGCCTTCACATGGGTGTACCACATATTGCACAACACCATCAGCTTTATTAATGCAACGATGATGTCGTGGCGTGAACGAGAATAATTATAAAACATTTGTTCCTGCAGGTCTGCATCATCAAAGGTCATGACTGCAGAATGAGCCTGCTCCTGCTGGCGTGGTTGTTGCACACGCAGTCTGCTCTCAGAGTTAAAAAAACAACCCGTTTCAAATGTGGGACAACCTCAGAGTGGTCTAATGTATTTTTCCATGTTGAAAAAGGCTGCGACTGAAGCCAGCCCCCACAGAGCGCAGAAGAAGAAGAACGAGGTGAAACTAGTCAAAGAAAACGAACAGGCTGTTACAAAACTGGATGAGTCAACGGCGGCTCAGCAGCCAAACTCCTGCTGTTTCCCCAGCAGGACGCTAACCTGCGCTGCTCAACACGGCGTCGTCGTAAACACCAGAGGAGCATAATTACTCAGGCAGCTTTTCGGGGTTTTGGTTGCTCTTCAGTGTTCTTTTGGGTCCATATTTGGACCTTGTGCCGTTCTGCTCAGCATCACTTTGCTGTGGAGGAGTCCTGTGTTTATGTGACGAAGAAGAGTCACTCTGTTAAGCACAAATGCGTGTTCCAGCAAATTATGAGTGGCGTGTAAAAAGGCTGTCAGAGGTTTTTACTCACGACTCTACCACTGACTGTCCACGTTGGATGCTTTCAGATTTATAACAAATCTCAAAGGCTCTCCACAAGATTACATGTAATCCTGACTGGCTGTAATTTACGTGCGTGGCAGTGTTTAGTTGCTGAAATTAGGATTACAAAGCATGTGAATAATTATTTGCTGAAAGTATCAGGAGAGACTTTGTCTTCCTACCTAAAACGTTTCCAGCATAAATTAGGAGGGAATAAAATTAGCAGCTGCTTTATGCTGACTTCATCTTTGCAGTTGCATCTATTTTCTAAGTTAGAATGGCAGCAGTTCATGGTGGAGCAGCATCTTTACTGAGTGATCTGGATTTGCTTGTTCTGTTTAATTATTCATCAGCTAAGTCTGGACTTTTGACTGTCTTTGTGTTTCCATCCTCCTTTGACTCTACAGAGCACAGCGAGGCGCTGACCTGAGAAAAAGGACAAATTATGACACTTTTAAAAGTCACAGTGGTGGAAGAGTTTCCAGGAACTAACTTGTGTGATTTCGATGAGTCAGACATGAGCGTTCACGCTGATAAATGAGGAAAAACACTGGAACGTTACGGCCCAAATACCCAGTTCACCGGGAAGCGGGAAGTGACTTCCACATCAGATTTAGTGATGTTCGTTTTTGGTGGGAAAGTTTTAAAAAAGGATGAGACTGTAAGGGCAAACAGGCTAATCAGTGGAGAAGTTCACTCCATGCTGGCCCAAAGAGAGACGCATAAAGGGGTGAAACACATTTTAGCTTGTCAGCCGTGTTTGGATGGTGGTAAATTATTTTTGGACCACTTTGCTAAGCCTCGGTTCACTGAGCAGGGTTTTACATTGCCGGCAGCGTCACGCTGAGCAGGAGGAGGTAGGACCCAAAACCAAGCCCCCACAATGTGGCTAAAAAATCGAGGCCAACCCAGAAGTACCAAAAATTGCAGTTCCACCCACATCCACTAGGGGTTGGTGTCAGAAGCGAGCAAATCCTCATTGACTCCCATGTTAAAAATACCAATTTCACAGCAGAAATAAACATGTTTACAGCCTGGTACCAAAACATGTTTTGGTTTAAATTATCTAGTTTACACTCATGACAACTCTGAGGGGGGTGAATTTTTTTCTCACTCTTCTGTTTAAGTGTATTAAAAGCCTAAAATTCTGTATAATTAATGAGCATCAGACCCACGTGACCACAGAGCTAGCTCCGGGGAAAGGCCTCAGTAGAGCCTCGGTCTGGCCTGGAAACTGTTCCGGGATTTTGAGTGTCTGTGTTTGTGTGTTCTTTTTGGATATTTTTTGTGCAATTGTTGGACAAAATGACTTGCTGTGGCATTAATTGCACTAATAGAGCGGCCAAGGAGTCTCCACTTCATTTTTTTCGGTAAGTAAAATTATATTTATGTATTTTAGGTCACTGCCGACCTGAGCGTAGATTTTAACATGTACTGTTTAACCAGGAAATTTAAATGTAATAGGGTAAAACCCAGTGCATTTAACATAATGTTGCACTTTAGAAAATGGGTTGAAATATAACATGTTGGTGGAGCTGGGTTCCCACTATCGGCTTGTGGAGCTCTCGGGAGACCAATGTTTTCCACCCGTTCTCCCCTCCCCGCAGCTCGGCGCATCTCTGTCTGATCGCGGCTTCTGTCTGCTGCGCGGCTGCCGGCTTTCAGCAGCTTTCGGGAGACCTCTGTGTTCCACCCCGTTTTACCCAGCGGTCAGCCCGGCGTATCTCTGACTCAGAAGCTCTGGTGTTGTGCACAGTTAGCTAGGTTGCTACCTCCGTTAGCTTAGCTCCCACCTCTGCGTTAGCTTAGGGTTAGCTTCAGGTTAGCTTGTAGCTAGTTCGACCAGGTGTCGTCTGTTGATCCCAGCCTTACAGCCCCATCCTCAGCTCCACCTCTCTTCCCTTTTGTGGAATTGTCTGGGCTTGATGGAACCTGTGACACGGTCAAAATGGCGGTGGTGGCCACCTCCCATTTAGCCTCAAAAACGTGTTATCGGAGCCTATGGAAATGAATTGTCCAGTATATATGTCAATGCCCAAAATGCAGAAACCCAGAATGACTCGAGGCAAGAGCAGTTGAAAAAAGGTCAAATCCTTTTATTAAGGTAGCAACAAAAATAACTTAGATGCAGGAATCAAATCCAGAAATCAGGAAGCCAAAAAAAACAAAAGCTCAATAAAGAGCACAAAGACTAGAACCTGGCGAGGGACCAAAACAACGCTGACTCACAACGATGGACTGACAAACAATGAGGGACAAGACAGGGCTTTTAAACACAGAGGGAGGCGATCAGAGGAACAGGTGACAGGTGTGAGTGAGATCTGTAGGGGAGGCAGGTGCATTCAATAAACTAAATGGGGAAAGAACTAAGCAGGAGAACCTGGAGGAGAACAGGAGGAGGCTGGGGACAGAGGGACACAGAACATGACAGGCAGATTTTTAAAACATGAGTGACCTTACACACGTGAATTTAAAAAAATCACGGACGTAGTTCTGGTTGTCTGTGGCGTTCGGCCACACGGCAAAGACAACACACACACTAGTGATGTGTCGGTCGCGAACGAACCGGCTCTAAGAGCCGGCTCTTTGAAGTGAACAACGGGAGCCGGCTCGTTATTGGGAGCCGTCCCCTCCCCTCCCCTCCCGCTTTGGTGAAAGCTACAGATGATTGGTCAACATGTGTAACTGCGTGTCCAGAGTGTCTACACACAGAGCAGTAGGGGCGGGGAAGAGGGAGGATCAGACTCAGACACACAGCAGAGCACATGCGGGTGGAGGGAGACGAGAGGGAATGAGGAAGAGGAAAAAGGCGAGAGAGAGAGAGAGAGAGAGAGAGAGAGAGAGAGAGAGAGAGAGAGGAGAGTGCGACGAAGACGGTGAGAAAATGAGCGCCAGCAGTCGGAAAGTTGAGATTTCTTAAAGTGTTAAGTTGTTAAATCCATAGAAATGATAAATATTTGATATATTGCATTTTTTTACATTAGTAAATCATTTTTCACATAGTTTTGCATTATTTTGGTTATAAATGTACTCTACACAACAGAAAATCTGAGGAGCCACTTGGGAGCCGAAAAAGCCGACTCTCTAAAACGAGCTGGAATTCCCATGACTAACACACACAGTGAGGGGGAAACCTCACATACCCTCTTGGGATCAAACGTAACTTGGAAGTAAACAAACACGGAGGAGGAGGAACGGTCAACGTGCTTTCTGATTGGCTACACACCACACTCAACAGGCAGCACGCTTTTGTCTCTTTGGAGTTGGACCAAGACCACCTAACATGACTTTCTTCCGAGCAGAGCAGAGAGCTCAACACAGCGCAGTGACGGTTCTGTTACGACCCGATGGGAGTGCTGGGTTGGAACAAGGAGGGAGGCCAAACGAGAGGCGTAAGGATTAAACCGGTTTATTAACAGACTAAAAACTAAAGACTGCAACCGAAGAAACATAAATATTGGCCAGCGAGGACTCTCCACTGCACAGGAGAGACCCCCAGCAGGCTTTAAAGGCAGAAACGCCCACTGAGCCCAGATGCTAACGAGCTGCCTGCATCGGAAAACAAAACACAACTGAAGCACAAGTTAAAAACCAAAGTGAGGGTGGGGTGGCACAAGAGCAGGTAACAGATCCAGGAGGACATCCCCTCTCACACACAACACTCTCCAGCTCCTCCTGGGACACAATTCCTCCAACAATTAGATAAATTTCACTTCCAAAGTGGGATGACACAAACGGTTTGAGCGGTGGTTTGACTTCCTCAAAATAAAAACACCATGATATTCTACCTTATTTCAGTAAAAATACAGGTGACGCTCCAAAAATGAGAATATGATGCAAAAGTTCCTTTGTGTCCGTGATCCAACCTAAGGTGAAACTAATCTATGAGACTCCATGCACATCCAGATGTTTCAGCCTTTATTTGTTTTGAAACCCCTACATTCACTGTGTCAGACTATTAGAATATTGTGAAAAGGTTCAATATTCTGGAACTCAACGTGTCACAGTCTCCTTAGCTGATGAATCCAGAACACCCACAGGTGTCAAACTCCAGTCCTCGAGGGCCTAACCCTAACCCTGTTCCAACACAGTTGATTCACCTGTGCAGCAGCTCATCAGGCTTTCTAGGCCCTGTCCACACGTAGCCGGGGATCTGCCAAAACGTAGATATTTTTCTACGTTTTGGCCTGTCATCCACACGAAAACTGAGTTTTTTCACACGAAAACAGATCTTTTTAAAAACTCCGGCCAAAGTGAAGATCTGCGTTTTCTCCGTTTTGGGTGTCTGCGTGTGGACGGACAAAACCGGAGTTTTAAGGTCCGCAACGTCACTTTCCGCGACAAAAAAATGCTGACATCACGAGTGCGACCTGTGTTTACACTAGCCGACAGCATGGATGCCCTCAGAGCTGCGCTCGCTTTATCAACTGTCCAAGCGCTTTTTGCTTGTTTGTTTTTGTAAGCGGAATTACTGCTCCTTGCGGAAGACCACAGACGAAGGACGAGGTTAAGAACGGGGGAAGTACTGCCGCCTACAGGTCTGGCATGTCCTTAATAACGTATTTATCCGGGTACGTGTGGACAGAGTTTTTTTTTTAAACGAGGTGGTGTGGATGCAAGTTTTTGGAGGGGCGGATATTCGTTTAAAAAAAAACCCGGCTACATGTGGACTAGGCCCTAGAAGCCTGTTAATCACCTGCTGATTGAAATCAGGTGTGCTGAAGCAGGGAAAACACTAAAACATGTGGGACAGCAGCCCTCGAGGACTGGAGTTTGACACCTGTGCTTTAGATGGTCTCTCAGTCTGAGCTGGATTACTGACTTTTGCACCAGATTTTAGTTTTTATTGTTTCACCTTTAAAGAGCAAGTCACCCCCTACCAGAATCTTACTCCGCTCCCACTTCCTGTTTGAAAAATGCAACAAATGCTGTTGCCTGGCAGACCGAGAGGGAGGAGCTGCTAACAAATACACACACACACACAGGCTCACAATGACATTGTGACATCATATTGTCAGCGCGCTGCTGAGAGGAACGGAGCTGAGATGAGGATCCAACGCGGAGCAGGAAAACAGGCAGACAGGTGAGCACATTCAAAGGGTTTTAATACTGAAGCACGCTGGACAATGAAACAATGATCCGACACAGTACAAAGAACAGACAGGGTTTAAATACAGGTGGGTTGGGAGCTAAGGTGATTGGGAAACGAGAGGCAGGTGGGAGTAATCAACGAGACACAAGGCTGAACTAAACGGGGAGACATGACCGGGTGTGACAGTACCCCCCCCTCAAGGGGCGGATCCCAGACGCCCACAGGAACGAGGAGCAGGGTGGGAGGAGGGGAACCAGGAGGAATGGCCCAGAGGAACAGAGGGACCAGCAGAGGGGCAGAGGAGGAGGAGACGACGAGCTCTGGGGGCCGGCGCCTGCGGCAGATGAGGAGGCGACGGGCCCTTGGAGGCCGGCGCCTGCGGCAGATGAGGAGGCGACGGGCCCTTCGAGGCCGGCGCCTGCGGCAGGAGAGGAGCTCTGCAGGCTGGGCCGGCGACAAAGTCATTGCAGGCTGGGCCGGCGACAAAGTCACTGCAGGCTGGGCCGGCGACAAAGTCACTGCAGGCTGGGCCGGCGTTGCCCTCAAAACCACCATCGGAACCGGAGACCGTGGAGACGCCGGGCTGGATGGAGCGTCGGCCTCTTGAGTGCAAAGAGCATCCCCAGACGAGGCAGAGGCGATGTCATCGGACGAGCCGACTTCAGAGGACGAGGCAGCGGCGATGTCATCAGACGAGCCGACTTCGGGGACGTCATCAGAGGAGGTGGCGACGTCGTCAGACGAGCCGACTTCGGGGACGTCATCAGAGGAGGCGGCGACGTCGTCAGACGAGCCGACTTCGGGGACGTCGTCAGAGGAGGCGGCGACGTCGTCAGACGAGCCGACTTCGGGGACGTCGTCAGACGGGGCGTCATCGGACGTGGCGGCGACGTCATCAGAGGAGGCGGCGACGTCATCAGACGGGACGTCATCAGACGGGACGTCATCGGACGTGGCGGCGACGTCATTAGACGGGACGTCATCAGAGGAGGAGGCGACGTCATCAGAGGAGGAGGCGACGTCATCAGAGGAGGAGGCGACGTCATCAGAGGAGGAGGCGACGTCATCAGAGGAGGAGGCGACGACTTCGGACACGTCGTCATCAGAGGCGGCGACTTCGGACACGTCGTCATCAGAGGAGGAGGCGACGACTTCGGACACGTCGTCATCAGAGGAGGAGGCGACGACTTCGGACACGTCGTCATCAGAGGAGGAGGCGACGACTTCGGACACGTCGTCATCAGGGGCGACGACTTCGGACACGTCGTCATCAGGGGCGACGACTTCGGACACGTCGTCATCAGGGGCGACGACTTCGGACACGTCGTCATCAGGGGCGACGACTTCTGGACAGGCGACGTCATCAGAGGCGACGACTTCTGGACAGGCGACGTCATCAGAGGCGACGACTTCTGGACAGGCGACGTCATCAGAGCCGTCGACTTCTGGACAGGCGACGTCATCAGAGGCGTCGACTTCTGGACAGGCGACGTCATCAGAGGCGTCGACTTCAGAACACGAGGAAAAGGCGTCGACTTCAGAACACGAGGAAGAGGCGTCGACTTCAGAACACGAGGAAGAGGCGTCGACTTCAGAACACGAGGAAGAGGCGTCGACTTCAGAACACGAGGAAGAGGCGTCGACTTCAGAACACGAGGAAGAGGCGTCGGCCACAGGACTGGCAGGGGCGTCGGCCACAGGACTGGCAGGGGCGTCGGCCACAGAGCCCTGGACCGTCGACCTCTGGACCGTCGACTTCTGGACCGTCGACTTCTGGACCGTCGACTTCTGGTCCGGGGGCGTCGACTTCTGGTCCGGGGGCGTCGACTTCTGGTCCGGGGGCGTCGACTGCTGGACCGCCAACTGCTGGACCGCCGACTGCTGGACCGCCGACTGCTGGACCGCCGACTGCTGGGGCTGACCCGTCCGCTTCGGGGCCAGAACCGGAACAGTCTGCTTCTGGGCCCATCCCTTCTGCTTCTGAGCCCGTCCCTTCTGCTTCTGGGCCCTCTGGAGTGGAGGCGAGGCAGCTGCAGGAGGGGCTGCCTGGACAGGCTGGACTGGAAGTGGTGGAACTGGTAGGGCTGGAAGCCGTGAGAGCAGGGGGGACAGCCCATCCAGCTGAAGCTCCTGGAGGTTGAGGGTTCGATGGAGCTGGGCCAGTTCAGCCCAGAGACCAGCGAGCTCCGCTGGGTGGACGGGCTCACTCCTCTCCTGGCGGTTCGGGGAGGATAGAGTGTCCAGGTGACTCTCCTGGAGGCTGACGAGCTGGCGGATCCGGTCAAGCTCCGCCTGGAGCTCCATCAGCTGGGCTGTGGGCGTGGTTCCTCCGCCTGCAGATGACGAAGGCGCTAGTTGGACCGGAGACGGGACTGCTGGTCTGACTGGGGGCGTGTCCAAGTTGGCGCACTGAGCCAGAACTGCAGCGAGCTCGCGGCTCCGTCCAGGGACCAGCCGCTGCGGTGAAGCCCGGCATGCCTCCCCACGCCGTGGGCCAACTCCCGGGGAGCACACAGCCAGGCGGGTGCCCACGAAGCTGGAGCGATTCGGAAGCGGCTCCCGGTCCGACCCCTCGTCCGGTTCCGGGAGAGCAGCGAGGATTGCTGCGGCTGATGGCCGAGGACGGCGTTTTCGGCGAGGCAGAACTGAAGCAGGGGAAGGCGATGGAGAAGCTGGGTGGTGGCTCGGAGTGAGCCACTGAAGCAGGTGCTCCCACGGGAGAATCTCCTCGCTGGATCTCACAACGGGTTTGGGTCGGATCATTCTGTCAGCGCGCTGCTGAGAGGAACGGAGCTGAGATGAGGATCCAACGCGGAGCAGGAAAACAGGCAGACAGGTGAGCACATTCAAAGGGTTTTAATACTGAAGCACGCTGGACAATGAAACAATGATCCGACACAGTACAAAGAACAGACAGGGTTTAAATACAGGAGGGTTGGGAGCTAAGGTGATTGGGAAACGAGAGGCAGGTGGGAGTAATCAACGAGACACAAGGCTGAACTAAACGGGGAGACATGACCGGGTGTGACACATATGGTGCCAGCTAACGTTCTAGGGTACCTCTTAGCCAATAGCGATGGCAGATTTAAATTCAAATGCAGTGCAGAGTTTTTACCTGACAACGGCACAACACTGACAGTTTTAGACAGAACATTAAAATTTTAACTAAAATGCACTAAAGTGCAAAACTATTGACTACACGTGTCTGCAGCACGATTAGACACACATTTATATAGTTTATCAGGAAAAAATAGTTGATTTGGGGGTGACTTGCTCTTTAAGTAGAAATCACAAATGGATCCAAGCTGCCTGGGTGGGCTTTCCTGTCCCTAAACATCTGTGTCCACCTTCTCAGCACAACAAGCTCGTTCCCAAGCGACCCTTTTGTTTGAGGAGTGTTGAGGAACCTCAGGGTCAAATCTCTCATTTTTGCTGACAATGAGGATCGCAATCATGAAATAAGCACAAATAACCCGAGATTTAAAATCATTCACTTTGGTCCATTTTTATGTAGCAACAATAATAAACTTGATTTTGTCTTTCATGGTAAATGATAAATGACTCGCACTTGTATAGTGCCTCTCAGAGTAAGGACTCCAAAGCACTTTATAATATCATTCATCCATTCACACACTGATAGTGATGACCAGCTGCCCTGGGGCGCGCTGACAGAGGCGAGGCTGCCGAGCACAGGCGCCACCGGCAGGTCCCTCCGAACACCACCAGCAGGCAAGGTGGGTTAAGTGTCTTGCCCAAGGACACAACAGCAGAATTATCTGTCCGGAGCCGGGATTGAACCTACAGCCTTCCAATTACTGGACAGCCCGCTCAACCTGTTCAGCTACTGCTGCCCACAAGATGGTGTAAAGACAAAAAAGAACAACAGAGTCCAACAGTACTGTCTTGTGTTTAGGACTGGAACTGATGACCTGTTTTAAACATGGAAATCATTTGTGATCTTGTCTGGAAGGACAGGAATCACGCTGGTTTAAAGCAGAGTCCTGTCACGGCATCCCGCCAAGCTCAAATGGAGACGGTGTTAGCGGGGGGTGGGGGGGGTGGGGGGGGGTGTTCATCTGGACTGAACTTTTAGGTGTGGGTGGACGTTGAGTAACACCAATAAAATCTTTGACTTTCCAAGATTTCTCAGCTCATTTTTCTGAAATGCAATATTCTCCTTAGGGCCTTTTACGTTTGTGGGTGTTGTGGTTAGGAGTTTTCAAAACTGGAAAATTATTATCAAATCAGGCAGTTATGTGTAAAAAGCTGCAGATGTGTGGGGCTAATGAATACTGGGGATTACTGAATAAGTATTGAAGCTACTCGGCAACCAAACATGTGGGAAAACATCTGTTTGTTGTTGTCGTCTTCCTCCGCTTATCCGGGTCCGGGTCGCGGGGGCAGCATCCCAACTAGGGAGCTCCAGACCGTCCTCTCCCCAGCCACCGCCACCAGCTCCTCCGGCAGGACCCCAAGGCGTTCCCGGACCAGATTGGAGATGTAACCTCTCCAACGTGTCCTGGGTCGACCCGGGGGCCTCCTGCTGGCAGGATATGCCTGAAACACCTCCCCAGGGAGGCGTCCAGGAGGCATCCTGACCAGATGCCCAAACCACCTCAACTGGCTTCTTTCGATCCGGAGGAGCAGCGGTTCTACTCCGAGTCCCTCCCAAATGTCCGAGCTCCTCACCCTATCTCTAAGGCTGAGCCCGGCCACCCTACGGAGGAAACTCATTTCGGCCGCTTGTATCCGCAATCTCGTTCCTTTGGTCATTACCCAAAGCTCATGACCATAGGTGAGGATTGGGACGTAGATCGACCGGTAAATCGAGAGCCTGGCTTTCTGGCTCAGCTCCCTCTTCACCACGACAGATCGGCTCAGCGTCCGCATCACTGCAGACGCCGAACCAATCCGCCTGTCGATCTCCCGATCCCTCCTACCCTCACTCGTGAACAAGACCCCGAGATACTTAAACTCCTCCACTTGAGGTAGGACCTCTCCCCCGACCTGGAGTTGGCAAGCCACCCTTTTCCGGTCGAGAACCATGGTCTCAGATTTGGAGGTGCCGATCCTCATCCCAGCCGCTTCAAACTCGGCCGCGAACCTACCCAGCAAGAGCTACCCAGCTGTTTGCACAAAACAAACCTCTAGTTAGGAAAAGAAATAATAAACAGTCCCTAATAGGATTTATTACTATCCTTATGGGGAACACAGTGGTTTTCTTTTGTGTAAACGGCTAGAGCTTTTATAACATTTAACATAGATCTTTACTCACTATACATTCTCAGTAGGCATGCACGACATATCGGCCCGATAAGTAAAACTGGGCTGATATCGACAACCAATGTTTTATCCATCTTGTTGTACCAAACGAAGCTACATTTTTAATGGGCTCTTTAAAGCTAAGGAACATTATCACAGGTTTATACTGAATCTGACTGAGAGGTCAATAAACGTGCATGCTTGTGTTGTTTTCCACAACAAAGCCCATCTTTGTTTTTCACACAGTTTGACTCGATGTTCTCCTTCACCGCGTTTCTGCTCGGTCTCTGTTTCAGACATCCAATTTCATGCAACAAAATGTTTTATCGCTTCTGTAGCGTGTTGTACGTATAATATGTAGAGATGGTAAATGTGTTGCTTTTAAGCTTATTATATTACCTTTACTTATGACCAGAAAGATGTAATATTCTATGTAAATGTAGAATATCAACCTGCTTGGTCTTTGCGTGTTTAATCAGAAGATTCTAGGATTCTTTGCTTTTCCAGCGATCAAACGCACTTAGTGTTTCTTCAAGAAGAGAGTCAAGTTTATAAAAAGGAAGAATTTATTTTCCAAACTATTTAAAACATGACAAGTTAACCGAGGCTACTGTGATGGATGAATCTAGGTGGAGAGGATGTGTGAATGAGATTATCCGAACCTTCGTATCTAGAAGAACGTGAGTTCTGGGTGAAAAAAATTTGGTTTGCATAAACTATACCTTACCAGCTCAGTGGCCTAGTGGTAGAGTGTCCGCCCTGAGACTGGGAGATCAGCGTTCGATTCCTGGTCGGGTCATACCAAAGACTTTGAAAAAATGGGACCCAATGCCTCCCTGCTTGACACTCAGCATTAAGGGGTTGGATTGGGGGGTTAAACCACCAAATGGTTCCCGAGCGCGGCTGTGTCCGCAGCTCACAGCTCCCCCAGGGGATGGGTCAAATGCGGAGACCAAATTTCGCACACACATCAGTGTGTGTGTGACAACTAATGGGACTTTAACATTAACTATGAAATTCTCATCAAAGACACATCAGACGCAATCTCACTGTGTACTGCCTCACCCTTTTGGAGACCCTCGTGACGGATCTGGAGGTCAGGGAGGGTGGATGACCTCTGGGCACCCAGGTCCAGTAGACTGGCCTCTGTACCAACTTCCCCGGTCCAGAGATGTCACCAGGCAGCACAGGTTGGAACTAGTTTGCGTCTCAGGAATAACTCTTCAGGAGTTGAAGTTGTCTCGGCTTGGCCCTGACAGCTGTACACAGCTTTTAACAGGGTTACTGCTCAGCGTTAAAGAGATTTCACTACGAATGGCCTGCCTGAAGCTTTCTCTAGAACTGAGTCGCCGTAAAGTGAGCTCTGTTTTTATATTCCCATATTAATTTCTTAACAAATCAGAGCGTGCCATGTTAAAGGATATTACCAAGAATGGCAGAAACACGCCTTCTTTCAGATACAGAGGTTCTGATGTGTGGGGGTAAGAAAATATCTGTCATGACATTTAACTTACCGTAAATCCTCTAATACAGGCCCGGGCCTGTATTTGACTCAAGCTCATCAAGCTCCAGGCCTTTATTGGAAGGAGGGCCAGTATTAGAGGCAGGCCTCAATTTCTATTTGAGCAAAATGAACTAATGGTTCACTGGAGTTTTTGACAATTAAAAGTGCGCCCACATTTTCAAAGTTAAACACATTTCTTTTAACAACGGTAGTTTCTGCTTCAGCCCTCTCCCCCCTCCCCCTGCGCAGGAGCCGCAAACTCACTGATGCGCCTGCAGCCTCTCGGAGTTCCTGCTGCTCTAAACATTAAAATAATTATTTCCTTTTCTGTTCCTCACTTCTGATGACCTTCAATGGTGTCTGTTTGTTGCAACAGCAGGTACAAAAACTAACTTGTTTTTATTTGACTATTTTTCTGTCCTGTCTGTTTATTATCTTCCTGCATCTCCTCTCAATCCTAAAGAAAAACTGCTACCTGGGTTCATATATATTCACCTCATGAGTTACCTTTGAACTGCACTTCTAAAAGATCTACCGACCGCTAAAACAGCGGAGTGCTTGCCGTTTGGCGGCTGTATCAGTGATCAGTGCGTCGGAGGACAAGGTGATGCGCGCAGCGCCCCGCTCCACAGCATGCAGCGAAACACATCAGGCGCAAATAAAAGACAGAAAACATTAAAGGAAATGAACTGACATGAACGATCGCGTGTTAAATTAGTTTTTGAGTTGGCGACACCTGATTGTTACTGTGGCCGTGCTCTGGAGGCAGATCTACCGACCGCGAAAACAGCGGAGCGCTCCCTGCTGTGATCTGTGCGTCGGAGGACAAGTTGATGCGCCCCGTTCCACAGCAGCGATACACATCAGGCGCAAATAAAAGACAGAAAACATTAAAGGAAATGAACCGACATGAACGATCGCGTGTCAGTACCTACGGTCTGGCACTTGAGTTTTACCCCCAAAAAGAGAATGTGATCATACGATAATTCAATAGGGAGCGTGGTTTCACAGACGCGGAAGTGATAGCGTCGGTGCTCTAGGAAACCCCCGAGCGTTCGAGCGTCAACGAAGTGACACGGAAATGCCGGGCTTTCCAGAAGTAAGTAAGATAACTTACTATGAGCTGATAGTTCGTTGGATTGATCGGTAGGTTGGAAACTCTGATCGTGAATCTGAAGAAACGATGACTGAGTGGTGAGCTGGAAAGGCGAATTCCATTTGTAGCCGCGGTTTGTGACGTAGGTGCGACGTGAAGGGAATCCCCGCGAGGGGCATGCTGGGAGTCCCTACTTCGCGGATTTTCACCTATCGCGGCCAGGTCTGGAACGCATCTACCGCGATAAACGAGGGATTACTGTAGTTCATACACCCCTACTGCTGCTCCCCAGAGTGTTCTGCAGCATAATCAGCACGTTCTCTTTGAACTTGATAGTGTAATGACCTGGCTGGGGTTGTAAGCCAGGTGCATTCTGGGTATTGTGTTATATGTGTTTCCTATCGTTCTGCTAGTTCCTATGTGCTGATTTGCGTGTTGTGTGAGTGTTATGTAAGCCACAGGGAAGGTGATGTGTGTTCTGTGGAGCGGGTTGAATTAGCATGGTTAACTGACACCGTGACTCTGTGTGGTAGGAGCGTGATAGAGGATCGTGTCTGTAGCGTTACACAGCATTGAAGAAAAAGCCTAAAAAAAGTCTGCGTGAACTTCTACTGCCTCCTGCTGGTTGATTTGGGGACTACAACCCTGCCGCTGGGACGCTCATACTTGCTTGTTACCACATTCCTTCCGGCCACAATAAGAGACCGGCCATTACTTGCCTCTGCTGACTCCGGCACCGGCCAGAATTGGAGACCCGGCCTTTAATCTATTTTCTATCAGAAGCTAAAGCAGGAGATAGGTGTAGGAGATTGTTTTCATGTTCAGCCTGCATGTTAAACTCAGAGTGATCTTTTTCAAAAATAATAATTAAAAAGTGTTTTCTTAGTGAACCTGCTCTTAAAAGTTTATATAAAAACGGTCCCCCTGTCCTAATGTTTGGTTTGTATATTTTTAAGGAAAGAGATAAGATCTGTCCAACACAGAGAATTGATTGGTTTAGCAGATTAAACAGAAGCTGGAATCTGATTCTACTGTAATGGAGTCATCTTCGGGGGAAGTTAACGTTCTTTAAAGTAAAAAAACACACCAGTCGAGCTGCTGCAGGTCCTACAGCATTCCTACTCATGTAAAATAAATACATGTGAACTTTTCTTCTCTTTTTCTTCCAAAGATGTTGAATCTTCAGCAGCTGACCAGCTTCTTCTCCGACCCTTTTTGTTTTAACCTACGGGCTCTTTTCATACTTTACCGTTTGTAATGTGAGCCCGGGTTTAGTCAGCGTCTGTGAGATCTAATGTGATTTATGAGCCGTGGAATTCATTATCAGACATGCTCCTGTAACCTGGTGTGTGTGTGTGTGTGTGTGTGTGTGTGTGTGTGTGTGTGTGTGTGTGTGTGTGTGTGTTTTACATATTTACCTCCTACCTTAACTCAAAAGAACAAAAACAACAACAACCACACTTAACCAAACACAAGATAACCTCCTCCCCCCCCCCCCCTCTCTTTAGTCAGTTAGTTTCTCCCTCAGTAGAGCTGATTAGGCACACCAGGAACTGATCATGGCTGCCTATGGGTGCGCTTCCATGGCAACGCTTAAACAAATGACCTCAGAAGGACAGGAGTGATGATCACCAATAAATCAACTTAACTTGAAGTAGTTTATAGATTACCAAGCTTATTTGACCTAAAACACACACAGAAATGCAGGATTAAACAGAAACAAGAGACATAGCTATTAGTGAGGAGATAAATCCCTCACAGTTATCATGTGTTCAGAGCTGCAGAGAGGCTCTGAACTCCAGCTGATGGAGTGCAGGATCCTTCAGGCTTCAGGAAGATAGAGTGTAAAATCCACTTTAGAGGATGGAATTAAGTCTGCAGATGCATCTTGGTCAATATGTAGGTGGAAATTGACCATTTCTGGACGTTACACTTTTGCACATGAAAACGTCAGCTGAAACTCTGGCCAGACCCTCAGCGGTGTCCATGGAGTCGGTAGAACACTGATGTTTTAGATTCAGCGCAGAAACGAGACCCAAGGCTGCTGGTTGGTGGAAGCTGATGGAAACAACTGTCTTCTGTGTGTGAAGCCACCAGAACGTAGCGATGGGTACCGAATTCGGTACTTTTTAAGGTACCGACCGAATTTCACAGTACCGACTGAGCACCGATTCACGTCATTTGAAACGGTACCTCGTTTCAGTACCCGTCCTTCATAACGAGAACTTGCCTAGACAGCTGCACATGCACAAGAGCGTTATGTCATCGGTCGCTGAGAGCCAGTTGTAAACAGAGCAGCATGGTAGAAAGAACGCACGCTAAAGCTTGGGTCCATTTCACTAAATGTGATGGGTAACTGGGTGATGAAACCAGCGACATTGATCTAAGTGAGACATCCTCATCTTAATCTGCTCCGGTAGGTAA
>NC_091746.1:25279560-25479560 GCF_043380555.1 Nothobranchius furzeri
GCCGCTGTTTTCTGGCACAGTCATACCCAGCTGGCGGAGATGGAGGCGAGCATGGCTGGAGAGGCCCCGCCGGGTCTCAAAGTAGGCTCCGCACACCTCACAAATGACCGGCCCTGGGGTCGTGGCGAAAGGTCACAATGAAACTAGACTTTAGTAACCGAAGGAGAAAACTTAGTGTGGAACCCATTTTTTAACTCATTCACTGCCAATGACGACATGTTTTACTGTGTGGGCGTCGGACGAGCCCCCGCACAGTGAGAACAAACATCCCAGCTCTAAAGCCGATCTTCATCCGCATACGTCACACATCACGTGATCAGGAAGCAGAATATCCACGTGTTAGGAGATCGTTTTGGGCCGCTGCTATAAAAAAAAGTGAGGGGCGAACCGGAAAAGCTTCTGCCGATCGCATTTCAACAACGGATGATGAAAGAACGGATAACGCTCGAAATGCGCAGATTCTTCCTGATGTAAGACGCGAGTCTCCTCTTTGTTTTGGTTGTTTTGGCGTCGACATCATCCTAGAGCGCAACATTCTGTCACTCTTAAAAAAAACAGTAAAAACGCTGAGAAATGCTGGCAGTGAATGAGTTAATGATTATTTCTGATTGTAATTGACTTTTTCATGCAGGCTGAACATGAAAATAGTCTCCTACACCTATCTCCTGCGTTAGCTTCTGATAGAAAACAGACGGTGAAACTCTAGGATAGAAAATCCTGACAGATCTACGTCACACTGTCACTAACATTCATGGATTCACCCATCTTGGCTCACGACGGGGAAGGCTGTTGTTGGTTTAGCGTCCAGGAAACAAGAGAACGTCTCAGCTAGTAGAAGCTAACTGTTAGCATTAGCAACTCCACCACACAGCAGAACTCCTCCAGCCTTGTGTTATTTGTGGAGATAAAACGTCAACGTTGCAGAGCAAACACAGTCAGTGGTACAGTTGTGTTGCTGTTAGCCAATAAGAGGAGAGATGTCCAAATAACAGGAAATAAGACTCCAGATCCTGTCGTCTGAAGCTCAACTCTGATCTGGCTCATTTGTAGTTCCTGAAAATGGGCTCAGGAACCATCTGCAGGTGATTTGGACTCCTTAACTGATTAGAGTGTGACACTTTGATCCTAGAATATTGAACCTTTTCACAAAATGTACGTTTTTCATAAGCTGTAAGCCATATTCATCATAATTATAACAAAGAAAGGCTGAAATATCTGGCTTTGCCTGGAATGAGTCCGTCTCATAAATTAGTTTCATCTTTTAAATTGAATTACTGACATAAATTAACTTTTGCATCAGATTCTGATTTTTAGTTTCACCTATATGTGGCAAAGGGATTCAGACTTTGAGCATAATTTAATAAACATGTCTCTGAAACAGTAAAAAATATAAAGATGATCCACTTAAAGATGAAATTTACATTTTATATTGAGTAGTCATTTCAATCATTCACACAATGTAAATATGCAACTGAGCCAAATTTTATGACATTAAAATCAAGTGTGGTAAACATTAGGAAATATTTAACTTTTTTACATCTAAAAAACAGAAAAAGATGAGAGGTGGCCCAGATTACATTTCTCTCACCGGAACAAGTTAAGAAAATAAAAATTGTTAAAAAATTTCTTTTAAAAAAATGTATTCACTTAATATTAAATAAATATTGAGTGACTTAAGCAACAGGGGGCAAATTGTCACGTGGTTTTTCTGTCTGATTAATAATATTTATTACATTTCTAATTTAGAAATTTGTACAGAAATTAATTTTGCAACCAAAAAAAATATGAAGGAAAGGAAAATGAGACTCATTAAGAAAGAAAGAATAGTGATGACTACCAACAAAATGAGATAAAATGAGATAACAGAATTAGCAGAGATGAAAGTGATAATTGTGGGCTCCTGTTAGGAGTCTTACCATCCATGTGCACTCCTAACGTCCTGGTGAATCAGATGAAAACAAACCCGTCTTTGTCTTAAAACCCTGTAAAAAGGAAAAAGCATTTAAAATATTACACCTTATATCGGATTTCATGCCGTTTGTTTGACAGCATAAGAGATGAAAACCAAACAGCAGCTTGGACAAACGCTTGACTCAAGTAACGCGAGAGAAATGAAACATCGCGATAAGAGGCGATTAAACGTTTCTTTACAGCTGTAGGATTCAAGTATAAATCGTCTTGTAACATCACTAACAGTACAAATACTTGTCCTTTCTAAAGTTGCTGATCGGATTCAAACTACGTACACTGAATGGCTTAGCTACAGCTCGGGTGTATTTAGAAGTTAAAGCTAACTTTAGCTACCTCTGCACCTTTGTTTTACTATAAATGCCACCGTTAACCGCGTGCTACACAAAGTCCCTCTCATTTCAGTGAAACACAAACAAACTATCATTGTATACATCTTTTACAGTAACCGTTAATTAAACACTTCTATACATAAACGACAAAATTACCATAAAAAAAACTATTAAAGCCTGCCTCTGCTCCATACATGCTGAGGCTAAACGGAAGTAGCGTTCCATTACGGGAGATGTCTGTCAAAATAAAATGGGCGAACGTCTTGCACTGGATCCTAGATTGAGCGAATGAGCCCCATGGTAGTAGCGGCTGGTGAGAAAAAAATTTGGCAAGGCTAAGCCCATTATAGGTATTCAAACGGGCAGTTGGAAAATGACTACAATTCCAAAACTAGGATTTATTTTCCTTCTCCACAGTCAATCATTAAGACTACTAATAATACTCCAAAAAACACACAATCCTACTGTGCGCCTTTAACCAAACATTGAAGCACAACTGCAATCCATAACATCCATTTTTGTCATTATACACATTATTTTCCAGTTTGAGTTTTCTGTTGTAAACAACCCTGTCGCAAACTTGAAGGTATATGGCTGCTGACACATTCATGTGTTCATGTTTTGTAGATTTTCTTTTACTTTTTATATCGTCTTCAGGTCCAGGAGGGAGGCGACCCCTTATGGATGACCCGCCACGGGCCTCATGGAATAGAATAGAATAGAATAGAATAGAATTAATTGATCCACAGTGGGGAAATTCACTCACATAGCATATAGAGACGCTCACACTGTCACATCTTCCCCCCTCTAGATGTGGCAGTGTGAGCGTCCTGTCACAATGTCCCGATTGATCATGCGCCCTGGCTACTTGGCCAAGGGGATGTCCCTTTGGCTGACTGGATAGAACGTATGACTCTCACCCGGGAGTCTGGGGATCGAATCCTGCCCGGGCCCTCGTTTATCCACCTTGCCACACAGAGCCTTTACCTGACAACGGCACAACACTGACAGTTTTAGGCAGAAATTTTTAATTTTAACTAAAATGCACTAAAGTGCAAAACTATTGATGACACGTGTCTGCAGCACGATTAGACACACATTTATATAGTTTATCAGGAAATAGTTGATTTGGGGGTGACTTGCTCTTTAAACACAGCAGAATGAATAATGGAGCCAACAACGGAATGGTAAGAAGAGTTTAGTATATGGGAATGATCTCCAAAGACCTCAGACTCCTCAGAAGTTGGAGGCTCTTCTACTGCAGAGCATATTCATTGCAGGACCAGTTCAGGTTACTGTTGATGTGAACACCCAGGTACTTTAAGGTATCCACCACCTCGATGTCTGCACCCTGGATGTTTACTGGTGAGTGAGGGGGAATGATTCTCTGAAAGTCAGTCACCATTTCCTTTGTCTTTCCATTGTAAAGCGAAGGTGATGATGCTCACACCAGTCCACAAAGTTCACAATGACTGACCTCTACTCCAGATGATTCCCCTCAGACACACAGCTGTCATCTAAGAACTTCTGCAGCTGACAGCAGCTGGTGTTGTAGAAGTCTGAGGCGTAAAAGGTAGAAGGGGCGAGAGTACTGTACTCTGCTGAGCTCCAGTACTCCTGCACACAACCACCTTAGACATACAGTTATGCAGCCTCACATACTGGGCCAAGTTGGTGAGGTGGTCCATGTGGTCAGGTGTCTGTCCACTCCTACACTCCTCATTTTCTGCTGCAGTAAAGACGACTGGATGGTGTTGAAAGCACTTGAGAAGTCAAAAACATGACACTCAGAGTGCTTTGTTGCATCTTGATGTGAGTCAGCACCCGATGCTGCAGGTCATGTTTATCAAGCAACCCTTTGATGCTTCTGACATATAGACGTTGATGTCTGGCTGCTGACACATTTATTTTGTAGACTCTAAAACATTTTGATTGTGCAACCTGTAGAAAAAGCTACATTGTTCAGGTAAGTTTACATAACATGCTAACATGATATATTACGTTTCTTGGAAATCCAGAGATAATGGTTAATTAAAGCGGTTGGCAGCTGCTGAGTGGGAAGAACTGATACCCGGACTCGCGGTGTGAGACACCTTGCATTAATAATAAAGCAGAAACGTTTTGGTCCAACGTTCTAGACCAACCTTTTACTTTGAAGTGTTTGACTTTCACTTCCGGGGATCGCAGTTGCCGGTGGGTACTTCTTGCGTCTGAACCCTCCTCCTCGTCCCGACTCCCTTTCTCCTGCAAGCCGTAGACCTCTGCTGCCAAGTTTTCTACTGGTTTACGCGACACCGGTGGGTAAAAGGCGGTAAAACACGTTAAGTCTTTACGTTTAGTCCCGTTTCGCTACGCGCGTTCCCGTTTTAATCGAAGTTACTGTTTTGGGAATAAAAAATAACGCTAAGAAATCAGTTTATTGTGACTGAGCTAACAACAAGTTAGCAAGAATGTTCGGATTAGCTGTTCCTCTTTTTTTTCAAGTGTTTCTGGATTTTTCTTTGTTCCTGTTCGGCAGTTTTTAGGGAATATAACGTGTCACAGCTTTTTCTTTTCGTTTTCAGAGATTTTTTGACTACTTAACGTTAAGCTGTTTCCTTCGCTGCTGAACTTTGACCTGGTTATATTTGAAAACGCATTTTAACATGGCCAATCACGGCGTTGCAGGATTGTTTGCCTTTGGTCCCCCAGATCAAATAAATTGTGTATTTTTTTTAAAAGAAACGTCTGCGTCTTGGCACTGAGGTGCATGCCTAAAACCCATCTTTGAACTAAAAGCTTGCATTAGTTACCCTAATGGGGCTTTATGCTGAGCTTGGTTATGTAAGCTGCCCATTGTTCCTGCTGGCTGAACATGACTTGCATGTGACCTTAAGGTCTTTTCCCTAAACGAAGAATCCTTTGATCATTTGGCTCCACACAGGCCTGCCCTTCAGGTTTAAGTGTGTCTTGGTGCCTAATGCCATCCCTCTATTTAACAGCTTAAGATGCCAACGTACTAGTTGCAGATGCCTATAGTAGACTTATCTGTTTGTGTTTAACAGAAGTATCTTGTTTCCACTAGTTGCCTACAGCAAGCGCCATGTCTTCTGGAAAAGCTCAGATTGGCAAGCCCGCCCCTGATTTCAAAGCTACAGCTGTGGTGGATGGACAGTTCAAGGAGATCAAGCTGTCAGACTACAAAGGTAATGTGGTTTAATGTGCTCTGTCTGGTCTACGTTTTGTTTGGTCTACCCACAAACCAAGACATTTTTGTCTCTGGGTGCTGTTAGGGAAGTATGTGGTTTTCTTTTTCTACCCCCTGGACTTCACCTTCGTGTGCCCGACCGAGATCATTGCTTTCAGCGACAGAGCAGAGGAGTTCCGCAGCCTTGGCTGTGAGGTCATCGGCTGCTCCATTGACTCCCACTTCACCCACTTGGCATGGTAAGAACTCATGCAGGCAGAACATCAAACAAGGGTGTCCGGGGAGGGGACTTGACCTCCTGGCTGATCCGGAGTACTTTTATTAAAAAGAAAATCCGTTCTGAATTTGTTAGGGTTTTTATGCATGTATATACAACAACCTTGAACGGAGTTGCGTGAAAATATAAACGCTGCGTTAAAATGTCCACCGTTGAAAGTTTGTATCTGCACTACAAATGCAGATGTTTCTGGCAGCTTTGAAAGATCCCACCCCAGTTTATCTGCCATCATGCAGCCTTTCTGTAAGCTGCTGATAAGCGTTTTGTTAACGGTGCCTCAGGCTGCACCCTCACACAGAAGTGTTAACGGTTGTGCAATCTGTTGAGGTCTTCAATCTTTTCCCTTTCTTCCCAGAACCTGCTATCATGCATGTTGTAAAGGTTTTGCTGCTTCTGCGCTCCTTTAGGTGGAACTGCTAATTAGTGGGTTTCTGTAGAACTCCATGACTCACTAAGGAGGACGTAATTCGATCTTTTGAATCAGGTGTCTTCATGCAGAGAAGCATCTGAAACATTGGATCTTGGCCTTTGACAACCACTGTCCTGCATGCTCATTTCTTCCTGCTCAACACACCTGATTGGTGGATTAAATAACTAGTTTGGCATTTTTAGTTGACCTGTTAACCCTCTGACTTATCTGTGTTGAGTGTAGAAATGCCTAAAACATGCATGAGAGTGGGCCCTGAGGACCAGGATTAAAGCTGTAATTGCACTTTTTTCTCATGCCTCTTAACAACGTGCTGACATAGTATAGCTGTAAATATGTTGTGTAGATCAATGTAATAAAGAGGTTCTCTCACATTTGTCTAAAAACCTCCACCAACAACGCGTTTCGGACCAAAAGCAAACGTTGGACCATCCGGTTGTCGGTCTCGCAGAACCGCCACACTTTGCCTGAGTCCTCCACTCATCACACACTCACTTATTTAGCAACGGAACACCACTGGTGTGGGAGGTTCTTCGCTAGAAATGTGGGTTTCCGGTTCCGGCGGATGTGTTCCAGGGAAGATGCTCTAGGGGAGGGGTGAGAGTTCCTTGAATGTTGGATTTGTTTGCTGATTTGCTATTGCAGGTTTAAGTTTCCTATTTCCACTTCCTACTGGTTAAAAGCAGAATTACATTTGTCATAAACAACCCTGCCGCAGCCTGCTATAGCTAGTGCTAACAGCAAGCTAATGCTAACACACGCTAACTGATACGAAATATACCACGAAGTGAAAAATTCCACACTGCTGGACAAACAATATTACTTTGAAGTCCAGTAGCGACTAAGCCAGGTCACTATCAGTCCATGCTTTTGTAGCTTTTAGCTCCCTCGGACTAGCATAGGCCGTGTCGATGTTCACTCTGGTTTTAGCTCATTGCTTCGCTTTCAAGACGTGACTCTGCTATACCAACAGAAGAAGCAAAAATCTTCTTGTAATTTTTATTTATGGGGGAACTAAAACAAAACACTGCTAGCCTTTATGTTGGCTAACGGCAGAGTAAACAATGTAAAGCAGGTAGACCTTCCATTAACCACCAAAGCTGTTTAATGCAGTTTCTGGGCAGCAGAGGGCAGCAGAGTGCTGTCCAGTGTGAAGTTGATGAGTGATGAAGAACCACTGAAACCAGTTTAAAAGGAATGGCTGAAAGTTTTAAAAACTCTTTAGTGTTACTTAATTTTTTACTCCCAACAGGACAACCTCTTGTCCCACTGACAGTATCCTGTTGTGTTTTCTGACACATAAATGCAGATTGAAAGCACTTATTCTAATAAAAGTATGTTGGACCCATAAAAGAGCAATAATTTAATCATTGAGCAAGTCACCCCCTACCAGAGTCTTAACTCCACTCCCACTTCCTGTTTGAAAAATGCAACAAGTGCTGTTGCCTAGCAGACCGAGAGGGCGGAGCCACTAACAAATACACACACACACACAAGCTCACAATGACATTGTGACATCATATGGTACCAGCTAACATTCTAGGGTACCTCTTAGCCAATAGCGATGGCAGATTTAAATTCAAATGCAGTGCAGAGTTTTTACCTGACAACGGCACAACACTGACAGTTTTAGGCAGAAAATTAAAATTTTAACCAAAATGCACTAAAGTGCAAAACTATTGACACGTTTCTGCAGCACGATTAGACACACATTTATATATTTTATCAGAAACAAAGCTGATTTGGGGGTGACTTGCTCTTTAAGGTTTTATTATTAAATTAACTTTTGGTTTAGGATCAACACACCGAGGAAGCAGGGTGGTCTGGGTAACATGAAGATCCCGCTGGTAGCAGACCTCACAAAGTCCATCTCCAGAGACTACGGTGTGTTGAAGGAGGAAGACGGCGTGGCGTACAGGTCAGTGAGACTTTGATGGAGGGGTAGCTGGATTCATGCCTGTGCAAGAAGTTTCCTGTTCCTTTAACCCAGTTCTGTTCCCTCAGGGGTCTGTTTGTGATCGACGTCAACGGCACCCTGAGGCAGATCACCATCAACGACTTGCCCGTGGGTCGCTCTGTGGACGAGACCCTGCGTCTGGTTCAAGCCTTCCAGCACACCGACAAGCACGGAGAGGGTGAGTCCACGCAATTCCATGTTGTATGCAAACATAAAATTCCTGGATTTCAGACATGTTTCTGTTCAGGTTGTTTAGGCTGAGCAAAAATGAATGATTCAGGAGAGAAACTAGCGATGGGTACCAAATCCTGTACTTTCTAAGGTACCGACCGAATTCCATAGTACCGACTGAGCACCGATTCACGTCATTTGAAACGGTGCCTCGTTTCGGTACCCGTCCTTCATAACGAGAACTTGCCAAGACAGCTGCGCATGCGCAAGAGCGTTATGTCGTCGGTCGCTGCGAGCGAGTTGTAAACAGAGCAGCATGGTAGAAAGGACGCACGCTAAAGCTTGGGTCCACTTCACTAAATGTGATGGGTAACTGGGCAATGATGAAACCAGCGACAACGATCTAAGTGTGAGGCATCATCGTTTTAATCTGCTCCAGCAGCTAAATAAACTGTTTAAGATAACGTTAGCTTGATAAATTAGCTTCCATTGCCACCATTGTTATCAGCTAATGGTGCGTTCGCTTTCTCCTCGGAAATTCTACCTTCCCAGTAGGAAAAATCAAATGAAAAAGGACGGCAAAAGGAATGAAGATACACAGTAAATTTAGTTCACAGTAAAGCTGTTTGCTTCAGTTTAATTATCAGCTTACAAAACTACAAGGACGATGTTAAAACACAAACAGTTGTATGTTATTTATCGTGATATTTATCACGGGGCAGCAGTAGCTCAGGTGGTAGAGCGGGTTGCCTCATGATCGGAGGGTCATGGGTTCGATTCCAGCTCCCACCAGGGGTATCCTGCTGTTGTGTCCTCGGGCAAGACACTTCACCCAACTTGCCTGTGTTAGTGGTGGTCAGAGGGGCCGACGGCGCCAAATGGCAGCCTCGCCTCTGTCAGACCTCCCCAGGGCGGCTGTGGCTACAAGTAGCTTACCATCACTAGCAGTGTGTGAATGTGAGAGTGTGTGAAAGCATCTTTGGGTGTCTTGAAAAGCGCTCTATAAGTTCAATGCATTATTATTATTATCAAATATGGTTATATATTGAGAAAAAAATATATTTAATTATAAAAAAGAATTAAAATATTAAACACTCAAAAGTATCTAAAATTGGTACCGTTAAGTGCCGGTATCGATTCCTAGGTACCGGGAATTGGTACCGAATCAATTCAAATGTCAAAGGTACCCATCCCTAAGAGAAACTGCATAAAGCCACATTGAAACGCCCCAGCTGTTTGATGCAACCGGCTTTTGTTAGAACTAGCACAGAATGGTGATAAACCCCTGTGTGCTTTTAAATGTTTACGGGTTCTTTTGCTTCATATGTTGCTGGTTCCTGGCCGCTCACATGAGGACTTTGTCTTTAGGCAATATAAAGCTTATCAACTACTACTGACGGTGGAGATGAACTTTGCCTTTTCCCCCTCTCCACAGTCTGCCCCGCTGGCTGGAAACCCGGGAGTGACACCATCATCCCAGACGTAGCGAAGAGCAAAGAGTTCTTCTCCAAGCAGTAAATCTGAAGGTCCTCCTTAAAGCTCCGTCCCCGAGCTCAGCACTTGACCTCAGATGAGAGGTGTCCCTATGAAGCCGTACGTCATGACGTCCAAAATGTTCCAACACAATCTCCTCACTTTCTCTTAGTATGCTCAGCCTGCAGTTTGGGGGGGCAACTTTGTAGTCTCAAGCACTGAAAGTAGTTTTGTTCAATATCTTCTTCTGAGAGTTGTTGTGCCTTCCCTCCCTGTCACTAATGGTTTGTTACCGTCTTTAATAAAAGTGGGAAAAGAGAGGTGAACTCGTTTTTGTTCATTGTGCAGTTCCGTTCATGACCGCTAGGTGGCCGCACAACACCACAGAAAACAACCCTGCTTGTTGATCTGTTTATTCTAAGATAAATTACTGGAACTGGACTAGTTCAGAACCGATTTGACTTCCATTTATCTGACAGAACTGAGCTATCATGACTCAGCTGAGGAGTCCAACTGGAAGACATTAGGTAGAATTTTATTCCTGATGATTCAGATCTAGTTTTTCCTGTCTCAGGAATGTCAGTGATGTACAGTAAATCTGACTTTATTCCCAAACTGACTTGAGCCCAAAAAGGCTTTTTATTTAACTTAACTGAATTAACTGGTATTTCTTTCCACCAGTTTAGTCGTCATTGAAAGCGGCCATCTTAACGCGTTGTCGTGGAACTTTGTGGAGTTGTTTTTGGGAAACTGAAAGCAGAATGAGGGAAACTCCCTTCTCTCGCACAAACCGCTCATTGACAAACCTTTCTGGCTGCGGTGCGAAAGGGAGCGCGCAGTTTGACCGGCAGCGTAGGAGGGAGTTCCCGGAAACATAGGCGCGCGCTGTGACGTAGGCCCTCTGCGTTGGCCATTTATGGGATGACGTGTTTACGTCAGCAGGGAAAAATCCTACGCTGGGAAGTTGTCTGTACTTTAAACGTTAAAGCGAGCAGACGCCGGTGCGGTTTGGTTTAGGAGAACTACCCTGATGACGATGAAGAATTTTGATGATTCATGTTAAGAAAACACATGTTTTTTAATTTCATAAATTCATTTACTTAAATATTTACTGTACAGGTAAAAAAAACGAAACGTGTTCAAACACAAATAAGTTACATAAAATCATCACAAACGGCAGAAAAAGGAAAATGTAAACAGGCAAAGCCGAGACGACACTTGAAATTGCCCCCAGTGTTTTGATTTTGTGCAGTTTTTATTCTGGATCCGGTCTCAAACACGTCCGCGTGTTGCCCAGTGCAGTCCAGTGTGTGTAAAGTGCATCCTGTCTGCTCAGTAAGACTTGACTTTGGGC
Organism: Nothobranchius furzeri; assembly: GCF_043380555.1. Taxonomy (NCBI): domain Eukaryota; kingdom Metazoa; phylum Chordata; class Actinopteri; order Cyprinodontiformes; family Nothobranchiidae; genus Nothobranchius; species Nothobranchius furzeri. The sequence goes on from NC_091746.1 coordinate 25,290,707, forward strand.
GCCAGCATCAGCTGGCAGCCGCTGCTCATGTGCGTCATGACTTTCTGTTTGAGCTGGGCCACCTGCTCCCGCAGCACGGACGCCGTGTTTGACAGTCCAGCGTTGTCCGTTTTCAACACTTTCACCTTGTCCTCCAGCCGCGCGATGCGCTCCAGCTTGCGCCTCCGACACTTGGAGGCTGCGAGCCGGTTCCGCAGCCGCTTGCGCTCCGCTTTGATCCGCTCTTGGTTCTCCAGGTCGATGGGGGACATCGGCGGGGACTCGTCGCTGCTCTGCATGTCGGGGACAGTCTGGGGCTCCTCCTTCAGACCCTCGAAGCGCTGCGAGTGGATCCCGGCGCCGGGCAGCGAGTGCTGGAAGTGAGGGGACCCGTGCGCAGCAGCCTGGGGATGCGGATGGTGGTACTGGTGATGCGGCAGGTAGCTGATGGTGGTGGAGGGGTAGCTGGCTGCAGAGGTCAGGCCGGGGTTCGTGGCGCAGCTGCTCAGGGTCGTGTACTGGAGCTGCTCCGGCTGCAGGGACGAACCGAACACCGAACCCGGAGCCGGACAGGCCACGCCACCGGCGCTGATGGACACGTTTGGAGGCGCCATCTGGTTCATCTTGTGTAGATCGTCCAGCGCTTTCACGAAGCCTTCAGCGAAGCACTCCTGCTCCTCGGTGATGCCACGGCTGTACAGGTACTGCGCAGGTGTCGGGGTGGTGGTGATGACCCCGTTACTGTTCTGGATGATCAGCCGCTCAAGTTCGGGGGAGGCGAGCTTCAGCGAGCCCACGTCCGCGGTCCCGGCGGCCGGATAGAAATCAGTGTCGGCGCGCAGGAACTGCTGAGGCTTGAAGTTCGAGTTCCGATAAGAATCGGAGAAGTTCAAGTTCATGTTCTGCTTAAGCAGCTTGTAGTCTGGCAGCGCTGCGCCTGGATGGCCATAAGCAGAGAGAAACGAGTCGTCATAAAAAGGCTGTTCCATTATTGTGGACATAATTCAAATCAGACAGTCAAATACAAGAGAGCGCTGCAAAGACACCGAGACGTCAGCGTCCCCAGATGCGTCAGTCTTCAGCGCAACGTCCCGCTGTAGCTTATAACCACACTGAAGCTCAAACTACCCCCAAAAAAACAGAAAACCTCCAAAATAGTGGAACTGTACTGTACCCAGTGGTCGGTTTGTACCTTTAGGTGGATTCAAAGCGGAGTCCAGGGATAAATTCGGATGTTTTCAATCCCGGTCGCTCCTTCTGAGTTAGTTTCCTCATTAATGGCAGCGGCGGCGCGCCTCTCTCCTTATAAACGTCTGTCAAGAGCAGGCCGCTGATTGGCTGCTTCCCTCTGCGGAGCTCCGCCCTCAGGGCTGTCAGATAATGACGTGGTTGCCAGTAAGACCGACCGTAAACAAGACCAGGCCTACTCCGGGGAAACTCGGTCCAGGTAAATAAAAAAAAAAAAAGGACGCCAGAGTTCCTGCTGGTTTTAGTGGTTTAAGACGTTCCTCAGCTTCAGGAGGTTCTCATACAGAACATCAGAGCACCTCAGCGTAGCCTCCTAACAGTGGGACGAAACTTTCACCCACCCAAGGATGTATAGTCTAGTGCTGACTCATGCCATCCGAGCTGATGTGGGCCGCTCCATATTTGGGTATCCTGGCGCAGTAGTTCCTCCTTGGCAGGAGCAGGAAGCCAATCCTTTCCTGGCACGCCTCCAGCTCCTCAGGGATGTGGGAGTTGGAGGAGGATGGCTCTACGCCTCCTCCGCCCATTCAGGCAGGAGAAGATGTCAAACTGTCAAAAACACAACTAAAATGATCTAAAATGGCCCCAACCCAAATCTAAATATTAAAGGTCACATCTTTATGTTAGAAATTAAATATAAACAGGCTTTATAGACAGTGGTGGTCGGAGGGACCGGTGGTGCCAGTGTGAGCAGGCCTCACCTCAGTCTGTGCGCCCCAGGGCAGCTGTGGCTACATTATAGCTCATCCCCACCAGCGTGAACATTTGTGAATGACTGACTGTGTTGTGAAGCGCCTTGGGGGTTGGAGAACCCTAAGAAGGTGCTGTACAAATACAGGCCATTTACCATATTCATAAACAGATCTAAATACATTCATCTGTATTAATCATATTAACAATTTACACAATATTTAGTGTTACAACTAAATATAGTCACAAATATAAATAAATATTTAAAGGCACAACTTCTTATTTTGATTTTGAGCTAAATAGACTATATAAAGTTGCTCCTCAATATAATCTAAACATGAACTTACATGTCAAATATTTGAGTCAAAACAAAATATATAAAATTGTATCTCTTTAGAAACAAATCGAAATTTTTAAAAGTTACATCTAATTGTTTCGCACAAACTGCAGCAAAAAGTTTCGTCTCACTTTTTAGACTCAAAACTAAATATACTTTATTTATCTGCGTCCTACGAATTAAATCTAAATATGTAAAGTTACATCCAAGAGTTTGAGCACAGACCATAACATATAAAGTTACATCAGAATATTTAGATTAAATATAACAATGTCAAATATTTTCACACAGAGCTACACATATAGTTATATTTCAATATTTAGAGTTAAAGAAATATATAAGTCTTTATCTTTAGAATCAAATCTAAATATTTAAAGTTACATCAAAGCATTTAGACACAGACTGTAAGAAGTTAAATTTAGTTGCTTCTCAATATAATCTAAACATGAACTTACATGTCAAATATTTGAGACAAAACTAAATAAATAAAATAGTATCTCTTCAGAATCAATTCTAAATTTTTTAAAGTTACATCTAATTGTTTCACACAAACTGCAGCAAAAAGTTTTGTCTCACTTTTTAGACTCAAAACTAAATATTTTTTATTTATCTGCGTCCTACGAATTAAATCTAAATATGTAAAGTTACATCCAAGAGTTTGAGCACAGACCATAACATATAAAGTTACATCAGAATATTTAGAATTGAATATAACAATTTCAAATATTTTCACACAGAGCTACACATATAGTTATATTTCAATATTTAGAGTTAAAGAAATATATAAGTCTTTATCTTTAGAATCAAATCTAAATATTTAAAGTTACATCAAAGCATTTAGACACAGACTGTAAGAAGTTACATTTAAATGTTCAGAATTCAATCTAAATACTTACAGTTGTATCTAAATGTTGAAATCCAAACATAAATGTAATTTTTTTTTCAACTAAATAGTTAAGATGCAAAATCAAACTGCCTCTCAATGGAAGCATCCTTCCAAAATAAAAGCAGAGAGGATATCTCCATCTACTGTCATTTAAAGTTTCCATAAATCTGCTTAACCATAGAGAATTTATGACTGAACCTAAAAAGGAACATTTACCAAAGATTTTTAGATCAATAGACTCAGAGAACCTCACGATCAGCAGGCCTTTAACCTGTTACGTTAGGGATCTCACTACCGCTTTTATTTTGGTAGAAAGCCTCAGTTTTACAACAGTCTGAATCTGCTAAATATTTTTTCAAACCATCACATTTCTATTTATAGTAAAACTCCTATTCTTGATTGTAAGTATTTAGATTTAACTTCATACAGGTAATGATTTTTGAAAGATTTACATTTAAAAGCATTTAGACATAACTTTGTGGTTTTCTGATTAAAAGGGGGAAATGACACAACGGTTGTTTTGCTTTTGTTTTGAAGTGCAGCGTTAAGCATCGGCGGGAGCACAAACACATGACAGAGTGGCTCAGGTATGCAGACACGTCCTCTAACTGAACGCCTGTTTGATAATAAAAGCATGTCTTCCTTGTGAGGAAATGGTTCCTGGATCTTGACCGACACACAGTTACACTCCTTGACCTTTTCAACAGTTTTTCCATTTTCTTTCATTATCACATTACCGTTTGACCACAAATTGTGTTTATGTGTTAATGACTAAAATCACAAACAGAGGGCTTCTTTATTGTCTGTATTTGAACAGGTTCGTTGTAACAGTAGAGAGTCAGAGTCAGCAGAGCTGGAAAACAGACTTTTTTCTCTAGCATTTCCTTGTTTTTAGAATTTATTTTAGTCTGTTGCAGCTCCAAACATAATGATCCTAACAAGGAAAATGCAGCAGATAATGTGGTAATTACTGAAATGTTGAGCTGTGCTGTTAGTGCTCGTAGCAATTTTACTCAAAAACATGTTTTTATGTATTCAGAGCGGTTAAAAGCCTCTTCCTCTGCTACTGGTGTATTCATTTAATGCTTCTCTGGCTTCTGATCAGGTCCCTGCTGACTTTAAGAACGTCGTTATCCACCCGCCTCCTAACAAACCCAATCTTGACCCCTCTCTCCATAGCAGCTTCAGACCCATCCCTAAACTTTCGTTCATCTCCAAGATCTTGGAAAAGGTTGTGGCTAAACGACTCACAGCTGCTCTTGATGAACATAACATCTAGGATAGCTTCAGTCAGGTTTCCATAGAACTCCTTCTACTTAAACAGCTCTTCTTAGCCCTCTTATCTGTGGCCGTCTCCAAGTTTTGGTGTCCCACAAGGTTCTGTGCTGGGGCCTCTACTCTTCCTCCTCTATCTGCTCGAACACATCCTGTGCTCTTTTAAAGGAATCTCCTACCATCTTTATTCAGATGACATCCGACTGTACATCTCCTTTAAGCCCCATGAGATGTCTAAGCTGCAGCTTTTTCCACACCTGCTTAGACTCTATCAAAACCTGGATGGTGGGAACTTTCTACAGCTGAGTGAAGATAAGACTGAGATCCTCATCTGTGCCCCAGACAAGCTGGTTCCCAAAGTCAGAGACTCTCTTGGTCAGCTTGCTTCTCACACTCTGTCAGGAATTTTTGAGTGACCTTTGACCCAGCTCTCACCCTGGATTCTCATGTCAGTTCTCTTGTTCGCTCTTCCTTCTTCCATCAAGGAGGATGCTGGTGAAGATAACCTACATCACAGGTGTCAAACTCCGGTCCTCGAGGGCCGCTGTCCCACATGTTTTAGTGTTCCCCTGCTTCAACACACCTGATTTCAATCAGCAGGTGATTAACAGGCTTCTGGAGAGCTTGATGAGCTGCTGCACAGGTGAATCAGCTGTGTTGGAACAGGAAAACAACATAAAAATGCAGGCTGCCGGCCTTTGAGGACTGGAGTTTGACCTACATCTTGGAAAACCCCTCCCACCCACTTCATTCCAATGTGGAGGCCATGGACAGCTCCTTCAGAGGCAGATTGAGACATCCCCGATGTAAAACCGTAGGTCATTCATCCCCTCTGCAGTAAGAGTGTATAACTCCTCTGTTTAACTGGTGCAAAATAACATCAGTGAAATGCAATATTCAGTATGTGTTCAGTACTTGTGCAACACCAGATGTACATCAGTATGTCTGTGTCCCTTCTGCTGTACAGTTCTGGAAACACAAGTTTTGTTTTATTTGTTGTTTTTAGTGGTTGAAGGTTACGATAATAGCTTAAAGCCTTTGTGTGTTTACCGGTTATCTTATCTTTCCTCTTCCTGTTTCTCTAAGTGTGTGTGCTGCTGTAGCAAGTGAATTTCCCCACTGTGGGATTAATAAAGCCTATTCTAATCCATCTCAGGAACGTTGCTAAGCTGAGTCCCATTCTGTCCCGCTCTGAACTTGAGACAGTTCTCCACTCCATCTCCTCACGCTTAGACTACTGTAACTCTCTTTTCACGTGTCTGAGCAGAACCTCCCTGAACCGTCTACAGGTGGTTCAGGACGCCTGTGCTCGGCTTCTGACCAAGTCCTCCAAACACACCCACATCACCCCGCTTCTCCTCCAGCTTCACTGGCTGCCAGTCAACTTCAGGGTTCATTTCAAGATCCTGGTTCTGGTCTATAGGGCCTTACATGGACAAGCACCATCTTATATTGGTGATCTTCTTAGTCCCTACACCCCCAGCAGGTCCCTGAGGTCCAGTGACCAAAGCCTACTGGTTGTGCAGCACCAGGCTAAAGGTCAAAGGTGACAGATCATTTGCTGCTGTGGCCCCCAGACTCTGGACCTCTCTCCCCCTGAGCCTGAGATCAGTGGACTCAGTGGTCTCCTTTAACTTACCCGTTAAGGCTTTGGTGGGACCTTCATCCCCTCCCTCTCCTTGTTCGGAGCTTTCTACCTGTTCTGCCTTTCCCGGGATCCACTGCTCTTTCTTATTGGTTTTCTCATTCCCTTTCCTCACATTTCTTATCATGAATTTGACTTTTCCCTATTAGTTTTTATCATTTTCTAATGTTTTTCTTGTGGAGCACGTTGTGATTTTTTTTTTTTTACTTGAGAGGAGCCATACAAAAAATTATTTCTTCTTATTTTTCATTTAAATCATGGGAGCACACATGAATCACTATTCATCTGAAGCCGTTTGAAGTCTAAACAGTGCAGAAAGGCTGCCCATACATTTTCTTCTCTCGGCGGTTAAACAGCACCTGCCTTTGTTTTTCACCAAAATGTGAAAATTCCAGATAAGTGTTGTGGGTGTGGAGCTGATGGTAAGATAAGGAATTACGTCACAATCGGGTTATTGTTTTAGTTTCAAGGCAACACCTCTGAAGTTACATGTGTTGTTGTCACAAGCTGAGCAATCATCTCAGGATGAGCCTTTTTGTTGTTCTGTTTGTCTTGATGCTCCGGTGTGCGTCTGCAGCCCGTTTCTACTGATTAGTTACAAACATCACGCCTTTAGTAGACTGCTTTCAAACGGATATTCCACTCATTTTAAAATAATGCCCTACCAGTTATCAGAGGTGTGGACTCGAGTCATTATTTTAATAACTTTGACATGACTTGATAAAATCTATAAAGACTTACGACTTGACTCGGACTTGAACGCCAATGACTTGCGACTTGAATCGACTTGCATCTGTTGACTTGACGATGACTTGAGCATATTTGATATTTTGGCACAAAAGTGGCGCAACATGGACAAAAATCATAAATCATTCTTCGTTCTGGGTTTGATTTATTGCTAAATGCAGCAACACTTTATCAGTTGCACTTTCTGCTGTTTGAGCAAATAAATTAAGCTTTAAGAAGATTTATTTCTGGAATTTATTTATTATCACTGTCATTAAACTGAAGTTTACAGATGACTTGAAAATTCAAAGTTAAAGACTTGGACTCGACTTGGACTTGGTTGTCTTTGACTTGGACTTGACTCAAGACTTGATTGGAAAGACTTGTGGCTTACTTGTGACTTGCAAAGCAGTGACTTGGTCAGTTGGGCAGCAGTAGCTCAACAGGTTGAGCGGGCCGTCCAGTAATCGGAAGGTTGCAGGTTCAATCCCGGCTCCGGATAGAGAATTCTGCTGTTGTGTCCTTGGGCAAGACACTTAACCTACCTTGCCTGCTGGTGGTGGTCGGAGGGACCGGTGGCGCCTGTGCTCGGCAGCCTCGCCTCTGTCAGTGCGCACCAGGGCAGCTGTGGCTACATCGTAGCTCATCCCCACCAGTGTATGAATGTGTGTGTGAATGGATGAATGATACACTGTAGTGTAAAGCGCTTTGGAGTCCTTACTCTGAGAGGCACCATACAAGTGCGGGTCATTTATCATTTATTTTGAAAAACTAATTTGAACCACCCCCTCGTTTGGCATGAAATGGTACAGTCCTCCTGGCCGAGTAGCGTGGTCAGTTGTGTTGCAGTTCTATGTCAATGGTTGTAGGCCAGGCTCGAGCTCGCGCAGCAATTATGTCTGGAAAAACAAAGTCTGGGTCCCAGAAAAGGAGAGAAAAAAGGAGAAAGAGGACAGGGAGAAGAGAGGGCGTCAGTATGTCAGTTTTTCTCAAAGAAAGGTGGGTTTAGTTAGTGAGGGGTTAAATTCAACCTGTTTGCTAGCTTGAGAGGAACTATGTGTGAATGAATTATGGTAATTGAGTTGTTGACCTTGTCCCTACCAGAATCAGCAGCTGATGATGTGTCAGCAGGTGTCCCCTCACGTGAACCTCAAGAAAGTGAGCAATGTAGCATGTTAGCTAGCAGCTTAGGGGTCTGTGGGAATCACCTTTTGTCTCCTTTCTCTATCAGTACTATTAAAAAGGAATATAAAAAGGCTATTTTGGTTATAAACACGTTGTTTTTCCACATAATGATAATTATATAAATCAGTAAAAGTGTATAGATGGTTTTGGATGCTGGGCAGGTTGAAGTGTTGTTATTTAGTCTGTTAATGTTACAGATATTACTGTGAGTTTACTGTTACTGCCAAGCGCCTTTTTGAAGGCACACACAAGGAAAAACATATCTTCTAAATACCTTGAAATGAAATGTTTTGAAGCTGAATGAACCGTGGGAGGTTTTACAACATATAATTTCATCAGAGAGAAAAATGAAACAAAATCTCTTAATAACTATTACAAATAAACCTAATATAATAACATTGAACACAATAAAATCTGAAATCTAGTGTTGATGATGGGAGAACAATCCTGCAGGAGTCTGTGTTGCACTTTCCCTGTTCATTCATTTTAAAGACTGTTGTAACTTTGATGATGATTTTATCACAAATGGTAGCCTAGATTGTAACGCATATATCAATTGCATTATGTACAGAGCCTGGATCCTCCGAATGTCAGGGTTGGTCAGGATAAAGAGTGGAAGTAAAGGAAGAAGGGAGAGAGTGGGACAGCTCAGATGATGAGGAGTGATATTGCTAATTCTGTTGAAGGAAATTCACTGTTTAATGAGAGACAGCTGGTGAAAATGATGTGTAAATAAGTAAGAATGCATGTAGACATACATAGTTAAGCAAATCTGAAACACTAATATAGTATATATATATATATATGATTTTTTTTTTTTTTCAAAAAATTTCTCCCTTTGCATTTGGGAGGGCGGAGCCCCAGCACCCCCTATGTTCGAGCCGCCGGGGGGCCCAACGTGTTTTATTTTCATGGGACCCAAAATCTCTGGCTCCCCCCCTGTCTACAATGTTTTCATCTCATCAGAATTCTGTGGATAACAGAAACCAGAGAAACTCTCATAGCCATAATTCAGCTGTTACTAGTAAAAACTCTTCAGAGCTAAGTGTAGTTTTATTTTGGGATAATATAAGAAAACACAAATTTAAACTAGTACTGTTTTTATTTCAGAAAGTACAATCTTCCCAGGAATTTCCATGTTACAAAGAGGATCGGTTGTTGATTAAATGGTAAAATGTCTTGCCATAACTTCCAGCTTTTAGGTATTCTGTTGGTTCTGAGTAACGTTACCTGCTATTAAAATCACTTGTTTTCCTTTAATAAGACAAACATGGTTTTAAAGAGGTTTTATCACACCTGCTGACAGTTTCGACTGAAAGCTTCAGTTTTCCTCAGAGCATCAGCGACTTTCTGGGAGCGCTACCCTCGTTTGTCTTATTAAAATAAAATAAAAGTAATTTTAGTTGATGACGATGATTTTAGTTTATAACAAAGACAAAATGAACGTATTTAGTAAATAACGTTACCTGCACTTAGGGTCCTAACTACTGATTACTTGATAAAACATCAGGGATGTGTATTTTTGAAATTCTGGTGATACGATACATATCACGATACAGGGGAGACGATACAATATATCGCAATATATTGCAATACATTCAGTCAGACGTTACAAGCAATTTTTTTTACTGAATTTATTGTAAGAATGTTCAATAAACAGTCCAAACTGATACGTAACATGTTTAACATGAGGTATCTGAACCATGATGGAGGGATTTACATTTCAATGGTGGAAACAAAACCCGTTGCACACTGCTGCCAACTACCGGGTGGCGATTGAATTGCACAAAACGAAAAGAAAATACACAAAAGTTTGCATGTAAATTCTTTCAAGAATTAGATACACAGCTTTTGAATATCGATGTAATAATCGCAGGAAAAATATCACGATATATTGCCATATCGATATTTCCGATACACGGCTTTTGAATATCGATATAATATTGTTGGAAAAAATATCACGATATATTGCCATATCGATATTTTCTTACATCCCTATAAAACATCACTTAAAAATGCGTGGGAGCAGCCTCAGGTTAAGTACCCACCTGGCTTGAACCACTGTCTAGATTTTACGGAGTAGTCAGCCGACCCCATTCAAGACGACTGCCACCAGCAGTTATCATCAGCAAAGATGAAACAGCAGAAAAACTTTAAAATCTAATCTTGATTTCCAAAAGGGTTTGAATAAAGGCAACTGAACTTCTTTGGTTTCTTGAAGACATTTTGTTTTGTCAGTGCTGACTGGAACATGGGAGGGTCATGCTCATGACATCGAATCTTTATTAGAACACCAAAATTAAAAGGTCAAAGGTCGGCTCAGGGCACAATAACGAGCAAAAATTCGGTGTCATTGTTGAGATTTGCAACTCTGTCATTTCTCAACAAAAGATGATTTAACAGGCTACTTTTATTCTTTTAGGATTACGAAGACTTTAATTTGAGCACCCATCGTGTCTTGCGTCCTCCTCCGCCCGTGGGAGTGAAGGTTGGGCAGCTGTCATGCAGCGGTCAGTCTAGGCGGAGCTCCTCCCACAGAAACCTGGGTCAGGAGGACATCAGAGGAAACAGAAAAACAGAAGTCGTTACAGGGAAACGGGCTAAAGATCAGTAAGTGGTCAGTTCCAGTTTCAGAGTGACCTCACTCTTTTACTAAAGGTCATTGTTGGTGATTGTTATGAGGAATGCTTCTTTATGATGTGTTTTATGGTCGTTTTCTCAGTAGCTTTAATGAGCTTTTCAGAAACGTGACTTCCTTTTTGAGACCTTTAATTGCCACTGATGCTCTGAAGCTTTTTTTTTGCTCACATGCATAATTATGCTCAACTACGGGCAGAAATTCAAAGAAGCACAGTGCAAACACCTCATACGAACAATTTTGTCAGTTTCTTTGAACGTGGGCGTGATGCACATTGACAGACAAGATGAGGGAGAACAAAGCAGCACAGAGAGAGACGAGCGTGGAGGTGCAATCATCCACAGCGGTGCGGGCGGCGCCCGCGGCTAGGCCGTATAAAGATGCCTTTTCTCTCTCCGTCATTGGCCATTAGCACATCACAGCGGTGCATGAAGGCTGCTGGCTGAGCCCGGAGGAGAGACCAATGCCAGGTGAACTGTGCGAGCCTGAACCCCACAACTTCAAGGAAACGATGAAATTCGTCTTTTTTGTACTAATGGATCATTCGTAAGGAGGAAAGTCGGCTGCAAACCTGCAGTTATTTAAAGTGAATCATGTTTCAGAGAATTTAAAATATCTGAAAGTCCGTTTCTGCTGTGAGTTTGCTGTCGTGAAACACAAGTCGTGCTTCAGGGGAAAATTTCACGTCTTGCAGAACTTTAGTCAGAAAAGGACAAGCCTAGAGAACGCCTCAAAGCTAATGCTAACGTTCATTTGGCCTTCGTTGCAACTTTAACTCTCTCTCCTTTCCGTCTTAGACACTAAAACACTTGCTGACTTTATTAAATGAACCAGAAGCAACGTCTCTGCCGTGTCTTTGGCAAGGTCCTCCATGCTGGAAGCTCAATGACCCGGAAGCGGCCTGTAGGTGTGGTGAGTCAGGTAGGGATGTTCGCCAGGGCAAATATGATGTCTGTCCCCTTCAGGAGGAGACAGCTCACCACCTCACATGACTTGTTTGGTTAAAAGACTCTTTAGTCCTCAAAGATCGGGCAGATGAACGCCATCAAACCGCCGTCCTGGCCTCGCTGAACCAAGCCCCCCGTGCACCAACAGCCCCGTTCCTCTCTGCCTCCACTCCTTTGTCGTTAGCCAGCTGCCCGTGGGAACCGAGCCCTCTTGTGCATGTAATCGCTTTAATGAAGACACGTTTAATCAGTGTGCTGTTCGTCTGTAGCTCGCAGATAGCGCCAAGGAGCCTCGTAGCAACGAGAGACCTTTAGCACAAGACATGATGACTGCTGAGGCCAAATGAGCATGGCAGGAAAAGACAGTTGGACTAAGCTGTCCCCTCGGGCTGAAGGAACGCATATGGAGCCGTCCTTCCCACTTTTCCTCCATCTACACAGATGCTTTAAGTCCCTGTCACTGTGATGGCTTTAAAAAGAAAAGCAAACGGCGCAAAGCGGGGCAATTAAATCCCGTTTGACTTTACATGCTCGATTGTTATTCTAACAGAGCTGGCTTTGTAAAATCTAAAATGTAAGAGTGGTTATTCTCTTGATCGTACTTGTGTAAAATTAAATTTTAGGGAAGTCCACGTTTCATTTGAAGATGCGTGAACATTCCTAGAGCTACAGGACTAGGATAGACTTTATCATTGACATGCAGCAGCATGCACAGCTCTGGGCACTTGTAGTAGGGTTGTAGTACACTTTCTGTAATATTCCAGGAAAGCACCCATTTAGAGAAAAAGGGATGCAGTTAGAAGTTTGGAATGTGATAAAGCACGTTACAAAGAAATGATTAAACCGTGTTTAGTGGTTGTTTAAAGGGCAAAGGTTATAGATGATATCTTACCTGCTTTAGATAGCTCGCTGAAGAACTTCAGTTCGCAGGGGAGAAGTTTAATTCAGACCAGATTGACAAGCTAATGGTTAGTTTGAATCTGAATCAGAACCCACTTTATTGTCCTGAAGCGTAGAAATGTGTCTCCGCAGTCCAGCCTGACCAAAGTTACAGGCGCGCAGTTAGGGTGGGGGACGGGGGGGATCTGTCCCCCAAAATTCAGATCGACCCCGATCCGTCCCCCGCGCTAAAGCCTGATTTATGCTTCTCCGTCTGCGTCAGTGCGGAGACACGCAACGCCATTATCTGTCCTTGCGTAGGGCTCCGGCAGGCACGCAAGTACGTACGGAGTCGAGCACACTTTTTTAAACATCCGTCGAACGAGACGGATTACGGAAGCTTGTGATTGGTCAGGATGCCGCTGTTGTTTACAGCGCCGCCATTGCAAAGAGAGCCGAGGATAACTAGCGGCAGACACGGAGAAGCTTGAAGAATACCTCGCGAAAAAACTCTAAAAATATGAACGTTTCATTCTCCCGTGACTGAAGGAGTGAAAAGATGCGCAGCAAGCGTTTTATTTGTGGACGGAAATGACAGGAAACATGGGTTTAGAGGTGGCGAGCGCATGAAGAGGTGGAGGAGGATGAGAGACAAATATGTCCGTGTTAAAAGTCTCTTATATACACAAAAAACACAATATAAACACACTATCTTAGACCGATACATGACAGGATACCACAGAACAGCGCTACGCCCTCTGTTGTCCTGCCGGGGAATTGCTTTGCAACGCTCTCCAGGAGACGGAGAAGTATGAGAGCAAAACGCTTCCGTCAATCCGTGTGTGTCTGTCCCTTGCGGAGCTGACGGAGAAGCATAAACCAGGCTTAAGGCCAGAAAGAAAACTAAATCGGATGTTAAGTGCTTGAAGCTCCTTTTTCCAATTACATTTAATGCAGCATGACGTAAGCAAACACCAACTCCAGAGGCGCCAAAGTGGTTGCTGCTAGGATGCAGGATGAAGCGAAAAAGACAAGCAACGTTTACTGCGTATTTAAAAAAGACCAACAACGTAGGCCTAAGTAGGCGGGACCGATCTGTCTGTTTATGCATGTTGGTTCTAGTTTCTGTACATTGTTGTCAGTTTTGGGACTTACTCGTTATAAACGCCAAAGCCTCATTGCTGACTTTAACAAGTCTCATCTACAAATATGATCCCTCGTGAAGTTACTACTTTACACCAGAAGATAGTGGAGATGTGGAACCTTCAGGCTGAGCTAGCGATGGGTACCGAATTCGGTTCTTTTTAAGGTACCGACCGAATTCCATAGTACCGACTGAGCACCGATTCACGTCATTTGAAACGGTGCCTCGTTTCGGTACCCGTCCTTCATAACGAGAACTTGCCAAGACAGCTGCACATGTGCAAGAGCGTTATGTCGTCGGTCGCTGCGAGTGAGTTGTAAACAGAGCAGCATGGTAGAAAGAACGCACGCTAAAGCTTGGGTCCACTTCACTAAATGTGATGGGTAACTGGGTGATGATGAAACCAGCGACAACGAACTAAGTGAGACATTCTCATCTTAATCTGCTCCGGTAGGTAAATAAAATGTTTAAGATAACATTAGCTTGATATGTTAGCTTCCGTTCCGCTAATGGTGCGTTCGCTTTCTCCTCGGAACTCAGAATTTCCGACTATAAGAACATGAACACACTCTAAAGTTTGGCTTCACTTTACTAAATGCGACGGATGGTTGGGAGAAGATGAAACCAGCGACAACGATCATCGTTTTAATCTGCTCCAGCAGCTAAATAAACTGTTTAAGATAACGTTAGCTTGATATGTTAGCTTCCATTGCCACCGTTGTTATCAGCTAATGGTGCGTTCGCTTTCTCCTCGGAAATTCTAACTTCCCAGTAGGAAAAATTAAATGAAGGAGGACGGCAAAAGGAATGAAGATACACAGTAAATTTAGTTCACAGTAAAGATGTTTGCTTCAGTTTAATTATCAGCTTATAAAACTACAAGGACAATGTTAAAATACAAACAGTTGTATGTTATTTATCGTGATATTTATCAAATATGGTTATATATTGAGAAAAATATATATTTAATTATAAAAGAGAATTAAAATATTAAACACTCAAAAGTATCTAAAATTGGTACCGTTAAGTACCGGTATCGATTCCTAGGTACCGGGAATTAGTACCGAATCGATTCAAATGTCAAAGGTACCCATCCCTAGGCTGAGCAAATTTTGGAGTTTTTAGAGTTTGAAAATTGCCTCCCGCCGAGAGACTCCCAGTCGGGAAGAGGAGGAGATGCACCCAGCATGAAGAGGGCAAATAATTAGATAAAACGTATAATTGCCGGCAGGTCTGGTCTTTGTTGACTGATCACTTTGTCTGCTAATGACTGACTCCGATTATGAAGCAGAATATTGACTCTGATGAAGAAATTCACTCATCCAGCCGGGAAGATTGACGCTGCTGCAGCATCAGACAGCTGGTGCTGCACGAGAGGTGTGTGGAGTTTACAAGCTCCAAACGTTGGGTTTGATGTTTGTTTAACCTTCTCTGGGACGTGATAGATGTAGAAACGATGGTAAAACACAGCTAACGTGACAGACGTAGCGACAATGTAAAAAAAAAGCCGTAAAAAAGGGGCAGATGCCGATGTGTTACTTATGGAAGTCAAAGTGTGTCATATAATCATAAAAAAGGTCAAATATAAAATTTTAAAACAGCTTTATATATTTATATATAAATTAAAACTTTCCAAATATAATGAAAATTTCTAAATAACGCAACTATATGAAGGAACATCTGTTGGTCAGGCTGAAAAGTTTGGGAACTACTGCTCTAAGTGATACGTGAATAGGGTCGAGCATCGATTGGAACCGGTTCCAACTGTTAGTTTTTCCCGGAATCGTTCAAAGTTTTTTTATTTCGATTCCTAGTTTTGATTCCTAGAACGCCGACCAGAAGAGGAATCCGCGGCCGATCTCCGTGAAAAATAAACGTGATCTGCAAATTGTGATCTAGGCTTTTCAGAGCTGATCACACCAGCTGTCTGTGTGCAGCACGAGCCCCCCCCCCCCCCCCCCCCCCCCCCCCACCCAGATCTAAACAAACATGTCTGCCGAACTTTTACTCCGTGATGTAAACGTTTACTCCTGCAGCGTAGAGGAAACGTGTTAAATACGTCAACACGGTGGATTTAATAGAAGCTTTAAAGAACAAACTCTGGACGGTGTGAGGTGAGTTTGTCTCACTGCAGAAATAAAAACACACACGGAGCGTCAGCAGTCAGACGCAGCCGCTCACCAACACTCGTGTGTGTGTGTGTGTGTGTGTGTGTGTGTGTGTGTGTGTGTGTGCGCGTGTCAGAAGGCTGAACAATAACCTGTAGAATAATTAAAAGTCATCTTGCCAGAGCAGTTTCTCTGTGGTGGACCACACCAGCTTCTGCCACAATAAATATTTATAATAATAATAATAAATCACACACAAAGTTGTGAACATTTTTAATTTCCTTTCTGAACTATTTCTGGGGGAGGGAGCTGAGCCAGAAAGCCAGGCTCTCGATTTACCGGTCGATCTACGTCCCAATCCTCACCTATGGTCATGAGCTTTGGGTAATGACCGAAAGAACGAGATCGCGGATACAAGCGGCCGAAATGAGTTTCCTCCGTAGGGTGGCCGGGGTCAGCCTTAGAGATAGGGTGAGGAGCTCGGACATTCGGGAGGGACTCGGAGTAGAACCGCTGCTCCTCCGGATCGAAAGGAGCCAGTTGAGGTGGTTTGGGCATCTGGTCAGGATGCCTCCTGGACGCCTCCCTGGGGAGGTGTTTCGGGCATGTCCTGCCGGCAGAAGGCCCCCGGGTCGACCCAGGACACGTTGGAGAAGTTACATCTCCAATCTGGTCCGGGAACGCCTTGGGGTCCTGCCGGAGGAGCTGGTGGACAAGGCCGGGGAGAGGACGGTCTGGAGCTCCCTAGTTGGGATGCTGCCCCCGCGACCCGGACCCGGATAAGCGGAGGAAGACGACGACGACGACGACGAACTATTTCTGTTGAGTTTTAATGTTTAAAATCTGTTAGATTGTTACTGACAGCAGCTACATTTAAGATTCACTTCCTGTTCTGACTGAATGCTGCTGCAGCATGGAGGTGTAGTTCTCAGTCATCCTGGACATGATCATCCTGAGAGTTTTAGCTGAAAACAGCTGGACGTTTCTGGATGTGTTGGAGACATTTAGCCTCTCATCCCAGAGGCTTCTTCCACACTTTGGTTGTGGTCAGAAACAAACACACTGGTTGTGCTGCAAGTCTTTTTCTTTTTTTCTCCAAAACATGTTTTTGTCTAAATGAAGGTGATGTTGTTGTTTATAGAGTTAGAATTCATGTTGAGGTTATTTCATCAAGTAGGACCTGTGGTTAGCTGGCTCATGTTAAACATGTCACGTCTTGAAAGAATCGAAATTTGGAATCGATAGGAATCGGAATCGAAACGAGGAATTGGAATCGTTCAAATTCAAACGATGCCCAACGCTATAAGTGAATATTGTTTTTAAATATATTTTATGTGCAGTTTTTTAGGGCTTTTATGTTTTCTGTAAAGATTGTTATGCTGAAAATCATTTAATGTTTTGTATAAAGCACGAGGTTTTGGTTGGTAACTGATTGGGAGAATAACAAATGACTGACTTGGATAGTGTTGATCAGGCAGAGCTTTGTTACCAGCGTTCCACTGCATAATGGCTTCAAACACGTATATAATAGTGTTAGTTTTTACGTAAACCATTGGATGAAATTAAACAAGCTGACTGAGCTCCAGTTGAGGCTCTTGCAATAGGTTGTGGATGTGTGCGTGTGTGTGTATGTTTGGGGGAGGGTACATTGGAACTTTGTCCCCCCCAGTTTGAAAATCCTATCTGCGCCCCTGCAAGGTTACACACAAAACATGAAGAACATAAAGAGATACAGGCAGACCACGATCAAGGCAAACACAAAATTGGATTGCTGTTGTTTTAAAACAACTTCAGTCTGAATATGTTCAGACATCTACGCATGTTTAAGTGAAGCTTTTCTAACCTTACTCCGTCCCAGAATTTGTATTTGTATGTGTGTATATGTGTGTGTAGGGTTGGGGGGGTGGAGTGGGGGGGATGCTGTGTCTGACCCCGGCCAGGAGTTCCTCTTTTTGTTACAAAAATAGGGGAAGTGAATGTAGAGTGGCAGGAGGCCAGGGCGTGGAGGATGTGGGTACACCACATTTTCATTTCCTCCCTGAGTTGCTCTAATGGACCAGATGTGGTATCAGTGTGGCGACAGCAGGTTTGAGATGGTTCGGGTCAATCGGACAACAGATGGATCCAAATATGTGTTTGTATCATGAGTCGGGTCACAGTGAGCCCAAAGCACAATCGCTATTAGATGTTTGGTATAATAAACAAGGATGCTGAGATCTCTAAACAAATAAAGCTTCTATTTATCTTTATAAGTCATACTTTGCTTTCTGAATTCTGGGCATCACATAATAATCAATACATTTTAATAATCACCTGTAATGTAATGATTGCCTCTGATGCAACAGCCTTAATTGGCTGATGAATTATATTATTATGTGTGATACTGACGACCCTAACACAGTGTGTTTTACTGGAAAAGGGGCTGATGCAGCTCAGACGCCTACGTGTTCATTTACTACATCAACACATAGGTTTATAACATAAACTGAGAACATAGATGACAATATCAGCCAAGCTCTGCACAGAAAGATAAACATAGCTACTGTTATTTAAATTACCTGCCGGGAAATTGTGTAGGCTGAAGCTTTAACCTCAAACCAATACCACAGCTTTTCATTTGACATCTCGAGAGAAAACAAGCCAAGTCATTTACCAGCTACTGTGATTAATACAACAATTTACCCTCGTGCGAATGCGTTCTCGTTCTCACAGGTCAGCGGTGTGAATTGTTGGTTCCCAATTTCTTTCTGGAATCAAGGGGCTGGTGAGGAGGAATGCTGCACACGAGCCGTGCAGAAGGTGTTGCACATAGATAAAAATCATGACTTCACAAGAAACCCGGTTAAAATCCAGATCAACATGTGACCATGTTTCACTCTAATGCTGATGAATAACCACACACGCAAAGTGATGGTAGATAAGCAAAAGTCTACCTTGTAATTGCATTACTCTGTGTGTGTGTGTGTGTGTGTGTGTGTGTGTGGGTGGATGGGGGGTAAATGCCATTGTGCATTTATTTGTTTAATTCACTTCAGGTTAAAGTGACTTTTCGGACTTTTTAATTTTTATGCTCGCGATCCCCCCCCCCCCCCCCCCGGCCAAAAGCTGAGGGGGCAATCGTTGCTTGTTGTTAGCCTCAAGGGCAACATGCTGATTATCACTTGTAAGTTGCTTTGGACAAAAGCGTCTGCTGAATACATAAACATAAACAGCGTAACGGCAGCTTCAATAGTAGGCTCGTGCATGGGGCGCGCATGCTGTACGTGCACACTCCTTAACGAAAATAACAGCTGAGACAGTTCCGTGTGTGTGTGTGTGTGTGTGTGGCCCGGAGGACAGAGGACAGGAGAACACACAGCTAATTAATTAAATAATGTGGTTCTGTACCTTTCTCTTCAGCACAGCCGACAAAGGTTTATGATGGGTCAGTCCTCCTGCATGCTCAGATCATTCCCTTCCCTTGCTTGAAAAATTGTTCCAAAGTGAAAGTTGAACCCACATCTTTTTTATCTGTGAATTCAATGCCGTTCGGCGAGTCTCAAATAAAAATTTGGGCATCTTACTGTAAAAAAATATACCATTAATGTAAAAAAGAAACTCTAAATGAACTATGTTCACACCCAGAATTGAACCCAGGTCATCTGCATGGGAGTCAGACATCTTACAAGGTGAGCTACACTCTAGTAACATTTACAGCATCTGTAACTTTTATATCATTGATGACAGCTGAAACAACGTCAAACCAAAGAACGGTTAGAAGCAAAAATGGCTATTTTGTTGCTAATTTGCAGGAAATATCTAGAAGAAAGTTCTACAGAAAGTAGCTAAGGGTCCTCAGAAATGTAGCTAGCTTTGTCACTAGGCGTTAGGAACCGCGACAAAGTGGCACTGCCTCTCTCTCTGCTGCTAAAGCTACGGATAGCAAATGCTACGGGCGATGCCTGAGCGTGAGCGCGCATGAAGCAGCCTGCTCGACCCGAGCATCTCTCTTTTTCTGTGATTTTACAGAAAAACAGGCAATCACAGTAAAAATGCCAGGGCTCATTCTACAGGACCAGGACATTGCAGGAGAATGTATGAAGAAGACATTTATTATTTCTATACATGTTTTGGCCGTCAAACTTCCATAACGTCCCTTTAAAGAAGATTTAACCTTGCTAAGGAACGGTTTAAATGAACACGTTCTGCTGACTTCCACAGAGCTGAAGGTTACACCTCCTCCCCACACATGACTCTGAATAAACATATCCACAAATTCCTCTCCCTTCTGGAGTTCACATTCAGCACAATTTATTTATTTTTCCTGACGTCAGCATTCAGTATTTTACAAAATTTGGATTTAAGCTCACGAGTTCACTTTGATCTATAGCAGCACAAAGTCAAACGCCTGGTTTTTGCACTAAATACAAAAAGATGTTCTAATCTTGTGCAAAAACGTTTTGCATTAAATACGTAAATAAACAATAAGTCTACGTCAGTAAACAGGAAATGAGCATTTAGGGTCACACTTAGCATGGCTTTTAACATGTTCTATTTTCACTGGCAAATTTATTTTATGAATACCACATTTCTGCTTTTTTATTGCAGATGGGATGTTACTCTTCCTCAACCATTATGAAAAATAACTCCAAAAAGTAGGTTTCCTTGGTAAGAGGATCTATTTTAAGGTGTGCCCTTAAAGCAGGGGTATTCTATTCTGGGCCTGGAGGGCTGGTATCCAGCACGTTTTAGTGGTTTCTCTGCTCCAACACACGTGGTTCGGTGGTCGCTGAAAACCGGTGTCGGAACGTTAGCGTTGAATGTGCTCATTCCCAAGGCCCTGTGTGTTTGCGTGGAATGTCGTTGGTGGAAGTGTTTAAGGTGCAAATAAAATTGGGGGCAGGTTGCCACAGGAATGCGGAAATGGGGTCCATACCCGCACTCCCTGACTTGTCCACCCCCCAAGGTCCTATGTGCATGTTTGTGTGATGACGTGAGGGAGCAGGAGGAGAAAAATATGTGGGGATGGGGAGGAATGGCTGGTTGGGCTTAGCCCTCCAGGGAGCCAGCTCCCCCACTGGCCCCTCTGTTGTCGAAATGCCACCCAGGGCATGGAGACCCCAGCCCATCTTGCCAGGGCCCAAAGCAGCAGCATCACAGAGCCTCACGGAGTCCGAGGGCACCAACCCAGCCCCACCCCAGCAGAATATCTATGCCCATCCCTGCTTGGAAGGTCATTCCACATTTGTGGAACGATGCATGAGAAGAGTCTGGATCGTCCTGAGCGTGGTGTCGGCACTGCTAGCCGACGATCTGGTGATGACCGGAGCAGCCGGGCTGAGACGTAAGCCTTTGCAAGAGGATTCAGATAGATGGGAGCCGTACCATCTCGGACTTTGTATGCTAGTGTTAGCAATTTGAATTTGATGCGTGCTGCTAGCGGTAGCCAGTGGAGCTCAATGAACAGAGGGGTGACGTGTGCTCTTTCTGGCTGATTGAAGACCAGACGCGCCGCTGAGTTCTGGACCATTTGAAGAGGTCTCACAGTACAGCCTGGAAGACCAGTTAGAAGGGCGTTGCAGTAATCCCATATTTGTTGAGAATGCCCCCAGAACATGCTCCCAGGTTGACCCAGGACACCATGGAGTAATTATATCTGCATGTTGGTCAGGGAACGCCTCTGGATCCTGTCGGTGGGCCTGGTTGCCGGGAGTCTCTCTGGTGGGGCTTCTACTCCCACAACACGGACTTTGGTGAAAATGGAAAAGTGGACAGTAGTAATGATAGTTGAATGTTTATTATCACGGCTGTCATATGTAAATGTGCCTCATTCTGCACTATAAGTATGACTAAATGACTTCCATATTTAACAGTTTGTGTTAATGCAGCAGAAGGGAAACTACAGATTTGCAAAATGTCAAATTTTCTGTCCAAATACTGTTCATACATATCAGGCGTAGTCAACCAGTAAACAGGTTTTTCAGTTAGATCATTTCACTCTTCATGTTCTTATATATATATATATAAAAGGGATGTAAGAAAATATCGATATGGCAATATATCGTGATATTTTTTCCAGCAATATTATATCGATATTCAAAAGCCGTGTATCGAAAATATTGATATGGCAATATATCGTGATTTTTTTTTCCTGTGATTATTACATCGACATTCAAAAGCTGTGTATCTAATTTTTGAAAGAATTTACATACAAACATTTGTGTATTTTCTTTTCGTTTTGTGCAATTCAATCGCCACCCGCTAGTTGGCAGCAGTGTGCAGCGGGTTTTGTTTCCACCACTGAAATGTAAATCCCTCCATCATGGTTCAGATACCTCATGTTAAACATGTTACGTATCAGTTTGGACTGTTTATTGAACATTCTTACAATAAACTCAGTAAAAAAAATTGCTTGTAACGTCTGACTGAATGTATCGCAATATATCGTGATGTATCGTATCGCCAGAATTTCAACAATACACATCCCTGATATATAAATATCCTATATATTTAAAATCTACAACCAGTCCCTAAAACAGAGAAATGCTTGTAGCTGAGCTTAAAAATGTTTTCTTAGTAAATCTTAGCTTGAGCTTGGGAACTTCTCCGCTTTCCATATGTATGGTTTCTATAAGTGCCAGTCAGTCACAGGAGCTGCAGAGAAACATGCAGCACCAGCTGCTCCGAGTGTTGCCGTGATGTAAGGCACGCCATCAGAAGCAAAAACATGAAATCATGCACGCAGAACTCTCTGGACTTGTTGCTTGGTGTAGATGCATCCCTGCTCATCTAATGATGAGAAATGTTCACCTAGGTGGTTACGGGGAGAGGATGGCACTTCTAACTGTGTAGTTAGTGGCTGGTGCAAGTCTGGCTGAAACTGTGTAGGCGCACGAGGTTCATTCTTCCTGGAAATGGAGCCAGTAGAGCTGCAGAGAAGTGGATGCTGTGATATGCCTCCCTTTATTCTTAATGCGTAGGGGGGTCTGGGGTGTGCAGCCGCTGAGTTGTTGTGAAGGATTTCATATTTTCAGCAGCATTGTTTACAGAAACACAGTCTTAATTACCGTGATATGAACATTCAGAATAATTATGCAAATAAAATAATTATGAAGTGGTTCTTTTTGAGGTTACATGCGTATTCTATTAAGTTATTTAGTCAGTTTATAATCACCAGTCAGCTTATTAGTCATTTATGTAGATTAATATTTCACCTGAATTTTCTTCTTCGCTGTCTTAAAGCTGCAGCAAGTGAAGCCCACTTCTATTTTACTTACCAGAAGTGGTTTACCAGTCTGGGTTTTTACACACACACACACACACACACACACACACGCACGCACGCACACACACACACACACACACAGAGGAACTTTCCTGTCAAAGGACAGTTGTTCTCGTTCTAAGAAAGCCAAAAGCACACAATGGTCAGAGGTTATTTTTTTTATATCTGCTCATGATGAACATTTCCTCTTAAATCTAGAAGTGAGCCGTGCAACAATTATGCTCCTGCTTAAATATCAGAAACGATTCCCAGTGCCTTTAAAGAGCAGATGTCATGTGTGTGTGTGTGTGTGTGTGTGTGTGTGTGTGTGTGTGATAATTCTGTCATCCTTTCATGCCTTTTATCTGACATTCTTCTGATGTCATTTCCCTGATAGATTAGTCGTTATGTTGCAGCCTTCCACTGTTTACATAAGAAACCAACTGAAATGGTTTCCAGGTGATCATTTGAACACAACGATGATCACGTGTCTTCTTTGGTCCCCGCCGGCCGCACAGCTGTAAAAGACAGGAATGCCTGGTCGTGCCGCTCTTCGTTATTATTTGTATTCCATGTAAATGTTTACATTTCTCAGATTTTGGTGATAGCTAACAAAAGAAACACTATTTTTTAAGCTCTCAGAATTTGGATTCACACTTTTAGTGAAAAACATTGAAAGACTTGTTCTATTGATGTTAATCATCCATTTATACAGAGTAGGAGGACAAGAAGGTTGTATTTGTTTATTCCTTACATCCTCCCAGTATCTTTTAATTTCAACAAAGAAGTGGAGAAAAACTATTATTTGTAAATTGTTATGTCGTATTAATCTTGACTTATTATGAAACCAATTTATGCAATCGTCTGTGACGCTAATTGGGATTTTCCCAGTGATGCACTTTCAGTCTTACTAGTTTTTGAGCGATAGCTCAGATTGCCTGAAGTGGGATTCTGCAGAACGGCCACTGATAGTTAACATACTTGCTGAAGATAACTGGTTTAACTCTTCTTTTCTGAAGCAACTAAAAACCATATAGGGAGTTATCAGGCAGGGAGCAGGTAATAATTTGTCATTGACCGTACTAATTGACTTGTTTTTTTAAAATACATTTGCTGGGGTTTCTAGTATGAACAAATGCCTTGTGAGTAACGTTCTGTGAAATAAAAGCTCTGGCGCTCATCTTTCATGGGGTAGGAGTTTGAGGAGTGGGGAAACAGAAAACAGCAGGATTACAGTTGTACTCATTAATATTCATGATATGCAAACATCTCACCTATGATTGACTAACTCTATTTGATCTTCTTTCTTGGTAAAAAAAATACAATGTTTAAGTGTCATCTCTACAAATAACACACGTCTGAACCAGTTCTGCCATGCTGTGGAGTTGCTAAGGCTAATGGTTAGCTTCTACTAGCTGAGATGTGCTCTGCTCTCTCCTGGCTGCAAAATCAAATCATTCTTCCATGGTTGCATGACAAGGTGGGCTGGGCCATCAGTAGTAATTTTTCTGTGCCACAGAAGAGACAGGCTTTTTCTGACCTGATCATTTCCATAGAATTTTCTTTCCTTGACTAATGCAGGCAATGGAGGTTGATGAAATGTTTCACATGCAGAATACAGACATATACGCAGACGTGGACTGGCACTGCCTATTGAAGTTGCCGTAGTGGCCGGCCGCCATCTTGGATGAGTCTCTATTCGCCCCCCAGTGCATTTATTTCGAAATGCATTTACCCAACTTAAAAACACATTTCATTAGGCTTTTTCTCTAAATCAGACATGTGGTATGGGATGATAGTTAAAATGTAAGTATAATTGCATGAAAATAAATAAAAAATTAAATCCTAACAGGTAGGCTAGAAAAATCCCACGTGATCTGTTTTCAATAGTGCGCCGGCTGCACAAAAAAACGAGGTGTTTCTCAATATCAAGGAACCTTGCCTTGATGTCTTGGCCCCACCCCGGTTGCCTAGGAGATACGTCATCGGGAGCCAGCCGCCAAGACGTGTTCCAATCGGTTCCAATGTTCGTGTTCTGCCGAGGCGTGTGTTCTCCATTTTGTTAGCTGTTTAGCTAGCTGAGCAAGGACACACGGGAGGTGTCTTGTAGCCTAGCCTTGGACAAAAATTACCCAGAATACACCGCGGCATTTTCAAAAGGACGGCGGATCAGAAGCCGGCAGCTACTTCGGGGACAAATTTCAAGTTTAAAAGTAAGTCAGCTAATTTAAAATGTTTTTTTTAGATCCAAAGAAGTTATCTATGGTTGGTTAGTTGCTTTGTAGTTGCAGCTTCGGTGGCTAGTGGGTAGTAACTCACTTATGTTTTTTATTTAATAAACATGTACACAATTTAAAAAGTAAAAGGCTCATTAAATATTTATACTGAAACTTATACGTATAAAATATAATGTTATCTCCTGTGTCACGTGATGTTACGTGACCGCTGTGGAAGCCACGGTCACATGATGCAAGTCTGTTCCATTTAACCGTTTTCTTTGACCAAGGAAGGACCGTGTCCTCGTAAGCAAGGCGCCTGGCCTCACAAGATACCGCCTCGCAAGGCCAGGCGCCTTGACATTGAGAAACACCCAGGCATAGTTGTTCACCCTGTGTTGACTCCAGCTGGGTAATGATGTTAAACTCTCCAGCGCCCAATGAGGCGTCTACGTATTCACGTCTATGGTTCAGCATGCATATGGAAGTCATAGCATTCAGCAACACCTTTACAAATCTTTTTCTCCATAAATGCTGTATATACTGTATATGCCTTCTACAGGCAAATGTCGGTCACAACCAATACAGTCAGACAACAGTAAAAACACAAATTTATCCATTGTTTCCCCTAGGAGTTTTTCCAGCTGTGTGTGTGTGGGGTGGGGTGGGGGTGGGGGGGTGGGGGGGGCGCTTGGGGAGAAATTATGACAAGTCTCTAAATAAAGTAAAATTTTCCAGTGCAGATTGGAGACAACCCATAGAAACACCGATTTGATCTCATTTCAGAGAAAAATAGAACAGGTTAGATGCACCTAATAAATAAAATTACTAACAAACTCAGGAATCTTTCTTTGCTTCACTGTTCTGATGCTGAGAATATCACTAATGCGGATCAAAGGAGATACACGGATGAATGCACCTCTTATTTATTATTTGGAGACTACATTTACTGCAGCTGGCAGAGGCAGAGATTTTTTTCTATTGATACACGGAGTTTACAGAATCATTTTTATAGGGGAAAACTGCAGGAGGGAGCGGTAAAATACAGGGGGTCCCCAGCAAAAACAAGAAACTTTACGAGTCTGATGAAACCCGCTGGTTTTCCATCAGGCAGTCACGGGGCAGCTCCAACGACCCAGTGGCTGTGCTGGGGCAATGTTATCGAGCTCAGTCCGGCTCGGCAGAGGGTGAACGAGCCGAGGCGACGTCGTGCTCTGCTTAAGAAGAAGCGTTATTTTCCCGCTTCAGAAGAAGCGTCCAACGTGTTTTTACGCTTTCTCCGAGACATGTCACGTCGCTAAGTTGTTTGTGCCGCGCGCTAACACGTCAATAGTGCAGCGTAGCCTGCTGGAGGTTTTAAGGGTTCGGATGAAACACCCGACCTCTCAGGCTGCTCACTCATCGATCTTAAGTTGTCGCTGTTGCGCTCACGCCGTAATACAGTATTAGATGCGGTTAAAGTCAGACATGAAAAAATAAATAAATTTTACATGAATAAGTGATGCTTAGCCTGGTGGGGGGAGGAGAACCTGGCCTAATAAGCACTGGAGGAAACCCTGTCAAGATCGTCAACACTCGTTTATTTTAATGCTATTGAAACATGTAAACCAAAAAGCATTATATCCACTGCTACCTTTCTAATTTTAAACTCAGTAACTTATGCTGTAACTTCACCTTGCCCTGCCTGCTCCTTGCTGCCCACCGGCTGTGATCACAAGCGACAACATAGTAGTTCCCGCTGCTTCTTCGGGAAACGGCGCAAAAGAAAACTTGGGATCTTGTAGGCGTGGCGGTGGGATTTGTAAGGGAATCCCTATTATCTTACCTTTTTGGACCCATTGTTGGCATCTTTTCTACCAAAATTCCTAACATAGCGCACCTACGTAACCTTATAACCATTTAGTTTGCAAGCTAATGTAGCTAGCCCAGCTCTGGCCTCACTTCCTGTTCCTGTTGGAATTGTTGCTTGGTGTTTTGATGCTCCTTGATCATCTCCAAGTGCAGGCGAGTGGAATGATGCCGAATGCATTTGCTACACGCGTTTTCTTTTGCAGTCTTTGGTAGTCATTTCCTTATACAGCTGATACAGAGAGGATCTTCATTAATTAAAGCTTTCTTCTCTTCAATATTCCTTGACCTTGCGAAGGTTCGGCACTTGGTAATGCCATGTGTGTCATCTTTGCAGAATGGGCTGGGTGGCTTTGGTCCCAAGCTTGAGGTTTCTAGTGTTCCTGAGAATCTTGGACTGAATACTTTGGATTTCTTGAAAAACACACCTGTAATCTTATAGGAAGGGAGAGCCAAGGGTTGAGAAGAGCTCTCTTCAGAGCCTGGCTAGGAGTTGTGGAGTCTTCTGTGTGGCCCACAGTGGCTCCATCTGTGCACAATCTGTTCTGGTAGTTTCTTAAGAAGTTTATGATTTTCTCCAGTCGTTTAAATTAGCCAGGCCTCCAACGTGAGGAATGACCTCGATGCAACCACGAGGTAAATCTACAAACTCTGTGAGATGACAGGTCAGTTGCAGCAAATTTTTGGCTATTTTATCAGTCGGTCTCTAGAAGGCCTTTCAAATATAAATGAACTTTTCCTGTAGAACCTCCCAGACACCCTGCTTCATCAGAATCCTTCCATAACTCTTTAACACCAACATCAGGGAGATGTATTTGGCAAATTAGCTTCATGAAGCATTTCTTCCAGTCCGTAAACTTTAATGGGTCACCGGTGGACTCAGCAGCAAGCAGCGATTTCATTTTATGACCTGAGAACATAGACGTGATCATTTCACAACAATGAATCCGTGTGAGCTTAGTAACCATCTTTATTTAGGCTTTAACAGCTCTTTGTTTTTGCTGGGCAGTTATAAAACTTTAAATGTTTCAAAAATTGTTCCTAACAGTTGCACACAAAACATAACATTTACCGTACAATAATAAAAATCATAATAATTGTAGGAGTCCACTGTGAAGATTTTTAATTTACTTGTAATGCAAATGCTCGCAGTAAGATTTATGATTAAACATAATTCACAAATTGTAAACATAAAAGTTGGTTCACAGCCCAATATTGTTTTTATTTTTATTTAACCCTTATTTAACCAGGGAAATCCTTCGAGATTGAGTCTCTTTTGCGAAGGTGCCCTGGCCATGAAGGCTACCGTATAAGTTTCACATAAAATACAGTTAATAAAAGCAATGAACAAACATAAAGCTTTGACATTACAAGGGTTTGACCAATGTTAGGAGATAAAAGATATATGTGTATACACATACATACACACACACCCACAAACATACACACACACTCACATGTATATGTACATGTACACAAACACATACAATGGCAGGAACATACCAGACGTAATGCATTAATAGTACAGTGATTGTTGTGCTATTGTGTAAACTCTTTGAATACATGTTCTGTTAAACATTTAGTTTTACCGGATGATGTGGGCAGGCCTACAGAGTAGCCTTAAGCTACGTTCACACTGTAGGCAAAAGCGCAGTAAAGAGTAAAATAGTTGACAGTTTTAAAACCGTTTCCAGCCCAAAACGGAAGAATTAACAGGTGCAAAAGTTTCCACAGGATCAGGATTACGTCACAACTCCGCTGCTCCTGGTTTCGGCTCCGCCGCGGGGCAAGTGTGACTTCTTGTCTTCTGCGCATGCGGGTTGCTTTGTGACCACGGTGCGTTCACAGTGGAGAGAGTTTGATGTCGCATTTCAGTCATAATGTGAACGGCCACACAAAAAAAAAAAAATCAGAATTACTCAAAAAATCAGAATTGAGCATCAAGGCCTGCAGCAAGTCTACAGAATAAGCTAGGTTTTGCACACAGACACGGGAAGCTCATCCCTCCCCTCGGGTATCTTCCGTGAGACGTTTCTGCTGGAAGCAGAAATCGGCATTACTGATGTTAAAGCAGTCTCTGTTTTTTAGTTCCAAGCATCTTTTGTTGTCCGTGACTTCAAACTGAGTTTTTCTTTTTGGGACTCTGGTAGTTTGTCCTAAAGTTGAAGTGGTAGCAGCCGGCTGTTTCTCCTTCTCTGATTATATTGAGGAGAGAACCTCTCCCACCAGTGGTGTTTTGTTGCTAAATACGTAGAAGTATGGTGGTTTGGTGAGACCGACACCTGGATAGTCCGATAGTTGCTTTCAGTCCAAAACGTGTTATTGGTGTAGGTTTTCAGACAAATGTGAGAGAACCACTTTATTAATTTTTTTAGCCTTTTTTTATCTCTACAATGTATTTATAGCTATACTATGTTAGGACATTGTTATGACAATGAAAAAAACATTTTAAGCTCATTTTAATTTCCATATATATACTGTAGCTTAAATGTTGAGGCAAAGGTTTGTTTAAGTGAATCATGTTTGCTTAAGTTAGGTTGAGTTATCTGACAACTCATTAAATTACATTTAAGGGAACGACGACGACGAAATTTAGCTTTTTCAAGTTAAGTGACATTAGTTAAATTAAAGTTTGTGAATTTCAAGTTAACTAACTTTAGGTTGAGTTAAATTGGATTTAATAATGTATTTTATGAAAATGTGATGAAAATAAAGATATTAAATGTTTACAAAATAATATGTGATGGTTTGACAGTTTTTGTTTATATTCAGTATAATTATATATTACCATGGTCTATTTGTTCGACCATCTTTTCACAACTATACAATACAAAAGACACGATAAAAGTAGTGCTGTATTCTGTTGACCACAGGAGAAAAATACATGATGTAAACAGAAACTCGTTCACAAATATAAACCATTAGGGTTAGCTGATTGGAGAAGTGAAATACGGGCTGATAAACAACAGAAAAACAGACTTGTAGTTTCCAGCAATGTCCAACTGTATTTCTTTTTGCTGATGTTAACGTGTCAGTTCAAATACCAGCTGGAAAAAAATGAATGTGGTTGTTTAGCAAGTTGACTTTTCACTTTTAAAGGGACTTTACGGACTTTTGAATTTTTATGCTCGCGATTGCCCCCTCAGGCCAAAAGCGTAACGGCAGCTTCAATAGTAGGCTCGTGCACGAGGTGTGCATGCTGTATGTGCACACTCCTTAACGAAAATAACAGCTGATACAGTCCCTTGTGTGTGTTTTTGTGGACCATAAGACAAGAGAACACGCAGCTAATTAATTAAATAATTTGGTTCTGTACCTTTCTCTTCAGCACAGCCACAAAGGTTTATGATGGGTCAGTCCTCCTGCATGCTCAGATCATTCCCTTCCCTTGCTTGAAAAATTGTTTCAAAATGAAAGTTGAACCCACATCTTTTTTATCTGTGAATTCAATGCCGTTCGGCGAGTCTCAAATAAAAATGTGGGCATCTTACTGTAAAAAAATATACCATTAATGTAAAAAAGAAACTAAATGAACTATGTTCACATCCGGATCGAACCCAGGTCTTCTGCATGGGAGTCAGACATCTTACAAGGTGAGCTACACTCTAGTAACATTTACAGCATCTGTAACATTTATATCCTTGATGACAGCTGAAACAACGTCAATCCAAAAAACGGTTCGGAGTGAAAATGGCTATTTTGTTGCTAATTTGCAGGAAATATCTAGAAGAAAGTTCTACAGAAAGTAGCTAAGGGTCCTCAGAAATGTAGCTAGCTTTGTCACTAGGCGTTAGGAACAGCGACAAAGTGGCACTGCCTCTCTCTTTGCTGCTAAAGCTACGGATAGCAAATGCTACGGGCTATGCCTGAGCGTGAACGCGCATGAAGCAGCCTGCTCGACCCGAGCATCTCTCTTTTTCTGTAATTTTAAAGAAAAACAGGCAATCACAGTAAAAATGCCAGGGCTCATTCTACAGGACCAGGGCATTGCAGGAGAATGTATGAAGAAGAAATTTATTATTTCTATACATGTTTTGGCTGTCAAACCTCCATAACGCCCCTTTAACTCTGTATTAAAACATTGCTGTATAGTTTAATTTTGTAGGAAATTAATTCAACCGTGTCTTTTTGTTTTTAAATGCTTTCATTTATTCATCCTCCATCATGAAAAAACCGTTGAATTTGCTCTGTGTGGTTTAAAGCTGTGGTAAGAAACTGAACACGTTTGTGATCTAACAACACACTTCACATCCCAGTGAGTGGCAGCTGCCACAGCCCTGCTCGGACTGGTATGACTGGCGGTGAAACGTTGAGATTCTGCCGTGTAACCGTCACGTCTGAGTAAGCTCTGGTGGTCACAAATCTCATCTCTCATCACCACAGCGTCTTTTTTTAAGGCCTGAGTCTAAACAAATGATCACAAAACTGAAGAAATCATTTGGTTTGAAAACTCAAATGGTGGGCAACACATTGCAACCATATTGTGGTTTTCCGTCTTTATTACAACTGTCAAAAGACACATTATTAGATCCAGTCTGAGTCTGTAGTTAATGCAACATTAAACGTCTAATTTGCCTTTTCACTGAAACCTTTTTTCACCTTTACGTTTACATTCATGGCCCATGCACTTGCTAAGTCAACCAGGCTTCGTCTGTCTTTTATCACATAGTTTTGATGTTTCTCGTGTTTGTCCCCCTAGATTCCCACGAGAGTCGAGGGGAAACAAACACAGCAGAGGGGAAATGCAGAGTCACACGTAGTCATAAGAAAAACGAGTGTCTCCTCAGCACCAGCAGGGAAATACAGAAGAGGAGCCAATTCATTTGTCATGTTTCTACAAGAGACGTGGACTGGATTCTTGTCTAGTCATTAACAGATAGATGAAGTCTGTCAGGTAGCACGAGAGACGGTCGTGGCTGGGAGAGGCCTGGCGACACTTTCATCCGGGCTCACTAAAGTGAAACTACTAATATAGAGAGAGTCTGAGATCGGTTTTAGTCAGACAACCACAGAACACTCAGTTCTCTCTGGCAGTGAAACGGTTAAACTGCACTTTTGCTTTTTGAGTCTTGCCTGCCAGCTGTCTGTTATTGCTTTTGGAGCCTGATGCCCAGAAATGAGGTGGAGGGCGTTTATCGTCCAGACGCCTGGTAATAACGAGGCAAAGATCTCGGAGGGTTTCTCCGGAGAACTCCCCTGTTTTGTCCCTTGTAAATATTTTTGTTTTCTTTTCACTCCTCCTTCATGCTTGCATACATTATGTGTGCTTTGCTGAGCATGGTGTGTGCCCTTCGGATGTTTTTCTTTTCTGGAGTACACACTCTTGGCACAAGAAGCATATTTAAAATTCTGCCCGGCAGCAACATCGGACCGGTCATCATTGTGGCAGGAACACGTTGTTGCACACAGTAGTGATCACCTGTATTCCTTGTACAGGAGGTATAGCCACACGTTCTGTCTTTTATCATTGAGTTTGTGGTTTTTATTTTATTTTATTTTTTCAGGTGATTTAGAACTTTCAGCTTTGCTTAATACCATTGTTATCTTTACATGCATTTCAGTTACAAGCATCGACATATATACGGGACAATTCGTGTCCATAGGCTCCAATTATACGTTTTTAAGCCAAAATGGGAGGTGGCTACCACCGCCATTTTGACCGTGTCACAGGTTCCGTCAAGCCCAGACAATTCCATAAAAGGGAAAAGAGGTGGAGCTGAGGGTGGGGCTGTAAGGCTGGGATCAAATGACGACACCCGGTCGAACTGAAGCGATGTAGCTACAAGCTAACCCAAAGCTAACGCGGAGGTGGGAGCTAAGCTAACGGAGGTAGCTACCTAGCTACAACCGGAGTTAACTGTGCACAACAGCGGAGCTTCTGAGTCAGAGATGCACTGGGCGACTGCTGGGGAGAACCAGGTGGAACACAGAGGTCTCCCGAGAGCTCCACAAGCCGGCAGCCGCGCAGCAGACAAGCGCTGCTGCTATCAGAGATGTGCCGAGCTGCCGCTGAGAGGAGGGGACCGTACCGATAGTTGGAACCCAGCTCCACCAACATGTCATATTTCAACCCATTTTCTAAAATGCAGCATTATGTTAAATGCACTGGGTTTTACCCTATTACATTTACATTTCATGGTTAAACAGTACATGTTAAAATCTAAGCTCAGCTAGTGCAAGAGCGCCAGTGACCTAAAGTACATAAATATAATTTTACTTACCGACAAAAATGAAGTGGAGACTCCTTGGACGCTCTATTAGTGCAATTAATGCCACAGCAAGTCATTTTGTCCAACAATTGCACAAATAATATCCAAAAAGAATACACAAATGCTACAAATACTGGTCTAAGTTGAGAGACTGAAAACGGTGGAACAGTTTTCAGGCGAGGCCGAGGCCTTTCCACGGAGCTAGCTCTGCGGTCACGTGGGCCTGATGCTCAGTAATTATAAAGAATTTTAGGCTTTAATACACTTAAACAGAAGAGTGACAAAAACATTCACCCCCCTCAGAGTTGTCATGAGTGTAAACTAGATCATTTAAACCTAAAACATGTTTTGGTACCAGGCTGTAAACATGTTTATTTCTGCTGTGAAATTGGTATTTTTAACATGGGAGTCAATGAGGATTTGCTCGCTTCTGACACCAACCCCTAGTGGAAGAGGGTGGAACTGCAATTTTTGTCACTTCCTGTTTGGCTTCATTTCCAGACCCAAATTACTCTGCCTTTACCCTAATGCTCCCGCTGACTTGTTTGTCTCTGTGGTCTCTAGTAGGGGCGGGAATCTTCAGGAACATCACGATTCGATTCGATTACGATTCAGGGAGCTCCGATTGTTGATACTTCTTTCTCCTCCCTCACCTGGCTGCCAGGTTACTACATGGTACTTAAGAAAAACATTTGTAATGACAAAACATGAATTTATTTCCATTATCTTTTATTAACATAATTATCAGTGCAATGTTTTAAAGAAAAGAAATGCTGTCATTAACAGCTTCCAGACAACATAATGCTGGATGTCCAGTTAATTGGAACATGATTTTATTTTTCAAAAATTAAGATTAGACAACTTAGCCAAAATTTAGAGTATAAATACCCTTGACAAGAACTTCAATTAAATGTATAAATACATGCAGAAAAAATTGCGTACGGATGCTAATCTTTCACGATAAAACTTTAAATGGACTTTGTAAATCTGTCCGCCTTTTCTGAGTTTGGTGGAAATTTTAACAACGCCTGCTCCATAGTTCTCTGGTTGGTGGCGGCGGCCGCAGCTACCGGCATCTTTTTCTCCTCCTCCGGGTGAAAACGATCAACGTGGTTTCTCATGTTTTTTGTGTTTCCAAAATATTTCAGTTTTGTTTTACACAACTTGCACACCGTATGGCTTTTGTCCAGGTCTCTTTCCCCCTCAAACTCATAAAAACCAAAGTAATTCCATACATTTGTTGTTAATGTTGGCAGTGCTGGCCGTATTTCTCGGTCAGGCATGTTGTCCTGTGCATATTATAACCTTTCCGTCAAAGCACCAGACTTCAGTTTAGCTGAGTTTCACTTTTAGAGCCTCGTCATTAATAAAATTGATTATTAACTTTTTTAAATCGATTGATAATCGCTCATGTTCGCATCTCAATGCATCTAAAAAACGAGTTTATCTCCCACCCCTAGTCTCTAGTATGAATGAATGTCTGCTGAGTTGTTTTCTGTGAAAAAAATCTCTGGTGCTCCTGTTGGGCGGGGCTAAAAATGACCGGATTATGAGTCTTAATCAATATTATGTTTGATGTTCTCACCCCTGATTGGCTAACAGCAATGCAACTCTTCCGCTGCCTTTGTTCGCTCCTCTTTCTTGGGGAAAAACTGCAACATTGACATTTCTTCTTCACAAATAAAGCCTAATTTATACTTCTCCATCTGCTTCAGTGCGGAGACATGCAACACCATTGTGCGTCTGCGCAAGAGCTCTCCGACAGACTCGCAGAGGGCGACGCCCCTTTTATAACTAACTATATGTCGTAAGACTGCAAGCTTGTGATTGATCAGGACGCTGCGTCCTGTAAATTAGTCGACAACACCGCCTCAAAAAGTAAAAAGATATTTAGCGGCGAACACGGAACAGAATACCTCACGAAAAAAGTTGGAAAATATGAACATTTATTCACCTGTGACTGAAGGAGTACAAAGATACGCAGCAAGTATTTTATTTGTGGACAGAAAAGACGAGTAACGTGGGTTACCGAGCGCATTAAGTGGTGGAGGAGAAAGAGGGAGAAACTTGTTTGTGTTTAAATTTCTCTGTAGTAGATAACCTGTCATGACCACATACGTGACTGTAATGGTGGCAAGATACCTCAGAATAGCGCTACGCTCTCTGTTGTCCTGGCAAGGAATTGTTTAGCAACACTTCCCAGGTGACGGAGAAATCTAGGAGCTGAACGTCTCTGTCCGTACGTGTGCATCCCTCCATCGTGGCGATGACAGAGAAGTATAAATTAGGCTTCATACAAACCTGAACCTATTCTGCCATGCTGTGGAGTTGCTAGTGCTAACGGTTAGCTTCTACTAGCCGAGACATGCTGGGTAAACCTTTGGATTCCCCTGCAGGAGCTGACGAGTCACCCAGAAGAGGAAAATCTGGGAATTCTCTCTGCTTTCAGACCATGAGAGGTGGAAAAGTCTGTCGTTCATAAAAGACTTTTGCATGATTTCAGATATTCTGACTAAGCTCATTATCACCGAAATCCTCAGTTAACTAAACAATGCATCACCAGACTTTTAAATGGTTCACTTGTCTTCACTGCTGCATAAATGATAGAAATGATTGATTCTACTAGTTTTTAGCAGAATAAAGAAGCTAAAGTGGCCCTGTGGGTTCATTGTAAGATGACCTTGGGTCAGTGTTTACTATAGTTAAATACCTGGAAAGGGTGGGGGAAGTGCTAATTATGAATTTTCCAGAACTGCATTTCATTCGTTGAAGAAACTTTGACATTTGAGATTTCTTCTGCCTTAAGCGTTTTAACCTTTATTTACTCTAAAACTTTATTTACAAGGAACAAAGATGCAGGACACTGATGTTAGGAAAGCCAGCTCGAGCATTAAATGGTCAATAAAAAATAAAACTTAGTTTTATTATTCTTTGTGTTGAAAACATTCTTCCATATCAAAAGCTAATTTTCAGATAAATAGATTTAATATGATGCAAAAATACACTTTTTCATGATATCATGTGACACATTCGTAGCTTAATGTTCATTTTTTCATTGAAAAACAAATTTTGATTTTGCAAAAAAAAAAGGGGAAGTGCAATATATCATATAAATATCATTACCGCTGATCAGAGCACTTCAAAAGTCCTCTGAGTGAGAGTGTGGTGCACAGTGAGAGTAGCTCTCATTCATAATACGCTGAAACATGGCGAGCTGCTAACCTCACATCCTGTGCAGCAGGAAATGCTTGATTTCCTCTAGTGAGAAGTGTTGGTGGGGGTTGTTGCGTGTGTGTGTGTGTGTGTGTGTGTGTTTGACTGTTAAAGCCTAATTTGAAGATCGGTGAGACTGCATTTATTTTTTCTATGAAACGGCCTTTGAGGACAGCCGTGAATCAAACGCAGCTCATTAGAGCTTCCTGTTTATTCTCAGCTTCCTCTTGACAGTTTTATTAGCCGCCGTTGATAAAGCAAGGTGATATTATAAGAAATCCTTTTAGCGTTGACGTCACTTTGCTTTCCACCAGTGACATTAATTAATTAATCTAATCTAAGTTAAATCTAATCAGAGCCAGCCGAGAAGTCGCTTAACACGTCACGTGACCTCGTTCTGAAGTGGATTCGAACCTGGAACACACGTCTCTCTTACGTTGCCTTCACTGACACAACTTTTACGGGTTTTTGTGACTCGTTTAAGACGGTGTGAAAGAGGAAGCTGTTTTGCGAGTGTGACTGTTGTTCTCATGGTGGTGTTTTACCACCAGTTTTTGGCCTCGTGCCTTTGGGCCAGCAATCCACTGGCAGCTGCCTCAGACAAACACTTACGCACAACTGCTACCTCTGATCCCCAAAATACTATGCTGTTGTCAGGGAAACAGCCAAAGCATATCCCGTGTGTGTGTGTGTGTGTGTGTGTTTGTGTGTGTGTGTGTGTGTGTGTTTGTGTGTGTGTGTGTGTGTGTGTGTGTGTGGAGCATTTGTACGTCTTGGAATAGATTCGGTGACGCACACATTTGCTGGCGAACTCCAAGCCGGCTAAACGCCCTCCTTCACCTTCCCATTCTGTGTTACAGCATACATCCATCTGCTCTGATCTTTCCATCTCTTATCTTTTCCTTCTTCCAACTCATCCATTCTCGGTTTCCACACTCCTTCGTTTCCCTCCCCCGATCTGTCTTCATGTTTTCACCGTAATTCTGTCCCGTTTCCTCTAAATTTAGAGCCTTTCGCTAAACCTGCAGATAAACTCCCGTCATTTCATATTAGTAGCTTTAAACTCTGTGGGGTTTAAAGCTAAAATAAACACAGCTTTCTAATTTTTGAGTTAGAAAAATGCTCCAAAAGCTGCCAAAGCTTGTTAGGGTGCGATATCGGTATTAGCAACTCTGCTTACGAGGCATTTAAAGGTTATTTTTACGGACAGTAAAATCCCATGAGGGATGGATGACTTCATATTGTCTCTGATTAATGGTTCTCCGTGAGGATAGGGGGTGGATGGAAAACTCAGCCAAAATTCCTTCTCCTTTGTCCCTTCCAGCCATCTGCAACCTACATTTGGAAATCAACCATGCTGGAACCTGTAATCCTGTTGATTTAGCGGCCACTCAGCTGTCATTTTAAAGGTGACAAGGGTTTTACTGCTTCTGTGCACAAAAAAAGACAAAAAATGTCAATAAAACTAATTTCCCTCTGGGATTAATTAAGTATTGATTGATTGATTGATTGATTAATCGATTAATTGATTGATTGATTGATTAAAACCCCCCAAAAAAATCTGTGTCCTCATTTTTAACCACGAGGAAATATTTTCATAGATAAATGACCCCTTGTGATGACAGATCAGGAAGCCACATGTTGTCGAAATCTGCCATCAAGAGAAGGACAATGGTCAGAAAACCCCTTTTTCTGTCTCTCAGCCCGCATCACATACCATTATCATTCCAGGATGAGAGCAGAAAAGGCTGTAACCAATAAAGTTTGTTGGCATTTTGATAATAATTGCATGTGTGTGTGAGTTTGTTCTGTGTGTGTGAGTGACTCGTTCTGAGTCACGGCAGAACCCCCCTCCGGGTGCACAGCCGGGGCAAGGGAAAAGGACTCGTGTGTTGGTGTGAGTTACAGCGAAAGCCGAGGCTCTGCTGTCGTATCTGTGCATACATGCACGTTTAATAGCCACCACACTCGTTTAGAAACATGTGCTTGTTGGTCCACGGGTACTGCCCCAACCCCAGCACCCTCATGCGACGGCAAGACCGTTTCTAGCTCAAAATGTACGTAAAGCAGCTGAATATCAGGTTTTTTCATCGCAAATTTAAACAAGTTTATCTGAAGGAAACGTTGCTTCCTCCCTGGGGAAAAATATGAAATAAAAATGAGTATTAATAATGTCTGAATCGAGTATTAATAATGTCTGAATCAGCAAGTCAAACTGTTTTCAAACCAAACCAAAGGTGAAACATTTTTTTAATTTTAGACATAAGCTACGGAAATAAACTAACCAACATGAGAGTCATTACATCGTTCCACAAATGTAGAATGACCTTCCAAGCACTACCAGAACAGCGGCTTCCTTTTTGACTTTCAAGAAACTCCTGAAGACCCTGCTCTTCAGAGAGCATCTTCTAAACTAGCACCCTCCCTGCACCCGTCCACCCTCTCTACTGTCCACTCCTTGTTCCCTACTCTCCATGATTGATGTCAAGTTGTTGTTGTTATTGTTGTTGTTAGCCTCAAGGGCAACATGCCAATTATCGCTTGTAAGTCGCTTTGGACAAAAGCGTCTGCTAAATACATAAACATCAGCTGGATCTGTTAACACACTCAAAACATCCGACATGAGGTCACTCCCTTCATGGAGATTATTTTAGTCTCTGTTTCTCAATGAAACATGAAGCTGAACTTAAGTAGAATGAAAAACTAATAAACTGAACAAATGGAGATGTTTGTATAAAATATTTATCATCATTCAGTTCAATTCAAGTTTGTTTATAAAGCATCCAATCACAACAAGAGTCGTCTCAAGGACCTTCACACAGTAAACATCCCAATAAAGGTCAGGGCCTCATTTATTAAGTTTGCTTACGCACAAAACGGGGTCGGAAAACTGCGTAAGCAGCTTTCCACGCAAACTTTGGGATTTATGAAAGAAAACTTAGCGGAAAAATGTGCGCAACTTTAAGTTGACCTTAGGACCTGGCTTACGCACATTTTGGACGTGGAGAGCACCTGCAGTGCTGCTGCTGAGAAGATACAATTATGAAATCCTGCAGCATTATCACTTGTACCGCTTCGTTTTCACACAGAACAAGTAACCCCCCCCCCCACACACACACACACACACACAGCCTGAAGTGCAGAATACGGAATGTAGAAATCAGCAGGGGGACAGATTGAGACAGAATGTCATGCGTCTGTTACAGCGTGTGTCCTGTCACTGTGACCCAATTGATCATGCGCCCTGGCTACTTGTGCAAGCGAGATCTCCGTTTGGCTGACTAGTTAGGGTGCGTGACTTTCACTCGGGAGTCTGGGGATCGCATCCTGATCGGACCATTTTTTAAATATTCGCCACAGATCTCTCTGAAGGACTCACAACATTGACGGCTTCAGCAAAGCTGTGCCACTCTGTGGATTTTCTCTTATTTGTTTTGCAAAAGCACTTCCTTTCATTTCTCTGCCTCACCCACAGGTACCTCGACTTCTGCTTGTGAAATAGCACTTCCTTGATCTGCGGTCATGATCGAATTGCTGCAACAGCCGGCTTATGAATATGCATGAGATCCACAAGGCACTTTGCATTGACCATTTATGGCAGTAAGTGGGCGTGGTGACGGCGGGATGTGACTAATAAGCAGCTGACAAACATTCTCATTAGTCTCTGATTTATGAAGCGGGGATTGCGTGCAGCTGTGCGTACTCCATGTTTGATAGTCACAAACATACTTGGCGTAAGTACAAGTTGTTTTTGCTGAGCTTAAGTACGGTTTTAGTAAGGATTCTACTCAATGTTTTGTAAATGAGACCCCCGTTCATTAAGCCAATCAGTCAAAGGTTTCCTATATAAAGAACACAGCAGGTTGCATCGAGTCACTGACTAGTGACTAGTGTCAGAGTCTTAACAGCAATCCTCATACTAAGCAAGCATTCCAATGTTTTGTTATTAAAGGTGTGGTTCACTAGTTTAAATAATACATCTGCAGTGGTCTCTAGTAGGAGTGAATGCTTTGTTAGCTGTACTCTGGGTACAAAATCCTAGGTGTGCCTGTTTCAGGATCTAGAAGATTGCCAGATCAGAGGACAGCCTCAGACGGCAGGATTTGGAGTCTTATTCCTGATATGTGGACATCTCTCCTCTGATTGGCTAACAGCAACACGGCTCTACCACCGACTGTGTTTGCTCTACAACGTTGATGTTTTATCTCTGTAACTTCTTCATTACATCTCCATAAATAATACAAGCCTGGAGGAGTTCTGCTGTGTGGTGGAGTTGCTAATGCTAACGGTTGGCTTCTACTAGGCAATACATTCTCTGGGATTTCCTGGATGCTAAACCAAACCAATAACAGCCTTCCCTGTCATGAGCCAAGATGGATGAGTCCATGAATGTTAGTGACACTGTGACGTAGATCTGTCAGGCTTTTCTAATCCTAGAATTTCACCGTCTTGTTTTCTATCAGAAGCTACTGCAGGAGATAGGTGTAGGAGACTTTATTTATATATATATATATATATATATATATTAGGGCCGGGACTTTTAACGTGTTAATTATGATTAACTAATTAGAAAAAAATGACACATTTAAAAAAATTAACGCATTTGATCAAAGCTTGCACTTCGAGCAAGGCGGAACCTTTGTCATTGCACGATTTCCTCGTATACCGAATATCACGGACACACGCAACAATGCACAGTGCTAATGGCTACTAAAACTGAATAAAAACAGAAAGAAGTTGCCTTGCTTGGACTGATGCAGGATTTAGGAAACCCGTCCGCCTCTTTTCTTAACTTGGGAAAAAAAAAACTTCCAGACAACAACTGAGTCCGTGTTGCGGACATTTTTCAGAGATCGTCTCTGCTGCGGCTGCCCGGTGGCACCGGAAATTTTACAAAAGTTGCGGTAAGCTATATTTTTAACATTTACGTAACATCTGTGCAGCGCTGAAAGCACCAGGCAGAATAATTCTGTGCCCTAACAGTAGTTTATGAAAGTAGTCAGACAAACGAGAGGCACCTGGCTGCCGCTGGGAGAACGCTCCATGTTCTCACTACTCTGTAAACAATCACAAACAACGTGTCTTACCCCCAAATTCCACTACCTCCGCTCTGCTCTGGCACGAACTCCGAAGCAGAATCAGTCCTGTTGTAGTCAATCAGAGCAATTCCACTACTGCGGCCGTGTTCCGGCAGTGCGGCGCAG
Source organism: Nothobranchius furzeri (assembly GCF_043380555.1). Taxonomy (NCBI): domain Eukaryota; kingdom Metazoa; phylum Chordata; class Actinopteri; order Cyprinodontiformes; family Nothobranchiidae; genus Nothobranchius; species Nothobranchius furzeri. The sequence continues at coordinate 25,332,327 of NC_091746.1, forward strand.
TGCGCCGCCCTCTTTTCCGGCATCCGGCAAAAATAGGATCGATTCTATTTTTGCCGGACGCCGGAGCACCTCCGCAGTAAATGGACAGGAATCACAACCGCCCAACAGGAAAGGGAGCAAGCACAACTTCCGTTTTTCACAATAAATCGATAAACAAAGAGCGTTTTTTGTTTCATATGCACAGGTTTAACAACTTTTAACAACTATCAATGGCGGCTGAACTTTAAATGCACAAAAGTAAGCCATAAATACAGTTTCCACTATCAAAGTAGTCACGCTTTGTTGATCCAAACACTGCTGATCTCTCAACACAAATGTTGGGCAGATTAAACAGTTCATTTCGATGCTTCTCCCACACAACGGGTGTTTGGATCTAACTTCCGCGTTTATTGCTCGGACTGTATCGCAAGATCTCGAAAATCCCGCGCATGCTTGTTTGCCCACCTCAGGTCTCCGCACCGGAGCGGAGCCGTTGTAGAGCGGGTATAGTATAATTTGAGTTCGGAAGCGAGCGGCTGCGGAAGTCGGGGGTGGACCGGAGCAGAGCGGAGGTAGTGGAATTTGGGGGTTAAAGTTGAAAACAGAAGTGTAAGTTAAAACAGAAACACTCAAAAAATGTGATTAATTTAGATTAAGTAATTACAAAGCATCTAATTAATTAGATTATAATATATATATAATATATATATTTATTAGGGCCGTGACTCCGTCCCGCAGCACTCCCCCGTTGGGGGGGGGGGGGGGGGACTTGCCGCCAGGCTTATAAAGCACTGGGGGAAACCCTGTGTGTGTGTGTGTGTGTATATACAGTATATATATATATATATATATATATATATATAATGTGTGTGTGTGTGTATGTATATATATGTGTATATATATATATATATATATATACACATATATGTGTGTGTATATATATATATATATATATATATATATATATATATATATATATATATATATATACACATATATGTGTGTGTATATATATGTATGTATATATATGTGTATATATGTGTGTATATATGTATGTATATATATGTATATATATGTGTGTGTATATATATATATATATATATAAGAATAAGAACAACTTTATTTATCCCGAGGGAAATTCTTGTGTCATGTACATGCTCAAAGCAGTAGGAGAGACAAAGGAACAGGTGAAATAGAAATATGATATACAATATATACAGTAAAAAATGATCTACAGTAGTACCCTGTAGGATAGTGCAAAACAAACAATCGCATATCTCAACAAATAAATACATGACTGCATCCTTGTGAATAAGTAATTAAGCCGTTAGTGCAGGCGATTCACAAAAGTGATTAAAGTATCGTGTAATAGAATAAGGGTTTGTAGCAGCATATGATATGATGGGGGGATAAAAACATTTTTACAGTCAGAACTCTTGGGTAATATTGCACTGTCTGGGATGGAACAGAATAACCTTGGTAAAGGTATTAGGAGAATCACCTGCAGGGTGAGGAAGAGTTAAACAATCCTATTGCCACCGGTACGAAGGATTTCCTGTGGCGGTCAGTTCTGCATTTCGGGTCAATGAGTTGCAGAACTGACCACCACAGGAAATCCTTTGTACCGGTGGCAATAGGATTGTTATATATATATATGTACTGTATATAATGTGTATATATAAAACCCTCTTGCTCCAGATGATTAAACAGTAATATTAATAAATATATGAAAATAATACAAACTCAGCTTGATTTTTCCTTTTTAATCTCAAATTTCTAATTGACTGGATCAGTTTCATCACTGCATTAAACTCATCGATCTGCAGCTTTAATCTATAGTTCAATAAGGGTCGTGTTTGTACTTGTTTAACTGTCCTACTTTGGACCAAAACTGGCATATTCCCTTATCTTCTGAAGACCGATGGGCCTTAATATGACCAAAACCCGGTCCTTATGTGGTGAACCCCGTTTTAGGATTACCCCGGTTTCACACTGAAAGCATCACCGGCGCGGAACGGCAGCGCTTCAGATAGAATCCACTGTAGTCTATGGACTGTTTCAAACAAGCAGCGACGTGGCAATTTCCAGAAGCTTCTGGGATGCGTCAATTTCTGCAGTTAACATAGGGTTAGACAGGAACTCACACGGTTTCAATGTAAAATCACTGGTAAATTTCAACATAAAAGTACTACAGTGATGCTGTTTCATATATATGAAGCTTACGTGTGACCAAACAACTTATTTACTCAGCATTGCAGTGCAGTGGTGCGTTTTTCATGGCTTTAATACTGGCAGTGAAGAGGAACAACATCATATGACATCAAACAGCGATATCAAACGTGATTTCCTTCTTTTTTTTTTTGGTTTAATGGCGGATTGCATAAACAAAGTCTCGAGGGATCTTGTGATCTCACGAGTCCAGCAGAGCACAGAGAGGAGGCTACGCTGCTGCCAAGACTCTTCCCGTTGTGAAACGGACTGCTTTGAAGTTCGCGAGTAAACCGTTCCACCAGTGCTTCTAGTGTGAAACCGGCATTAGGGGTGAGGTTTAGATGTATGATGTGAATTGAGTTTTTGTTACTGTTTGGTTTAGGAATACACTGGTTAAGGGAAGGGTGAGGCATAAATGCAGTTACTAAAACAAGTGGAAGTCAATACAAAGTCCTAATAAGGATAGAAAAACAAGTGTGTGTGTGTGTGTTTATTAAAGGTCCCTGTAGTGAATATTTATTTTTCAAAAACTTGTTTATCCTTCTGTTCTTCTGTTTTTTGGGTCTTCTCTGGTTCTGTCTGCAGCACCACTTTTCCAGGTCACAGCAGCTGGCCTGGATCCAGTCAGAAGCGTAGTGATCTGGAGGACATCTCTGAACTAGTCAGCACCACAGGAACGTTATCTTCTGTTAAAGGGGGCCGAGCTCACTTGCATGCATGAACAGCTGCACAGCAGAGAAAGGGGGGAAAGCCTGCTTTTTAGATGACTAATTTAGAAAACCAAACGATAAACTGTTAACTAATTAGGAGAAACTTAACGCCTATTTTTTTTTACCTGGAGGTGCTGAGATATGGAGCTAAGATCAGAAGCAGACAATGAGATGACTGAAAACGGTCAGACGCAGTGAGCCAGCTGGTCTAAATTATGTGACAGAATTTGAATCAGGCTCCCCGTTGGGCGCCAACAGATTCAGCTGAAAGCTGGTCCACCTGAACTTCAGTGTGTGAGTCAGTCCCACCAGCAGGGGACTTGGTACACAACAGATATCATGGACTCTTCCTCAGCAGAGTAATTAAGCTGTCAGCATGACTGTGACTGGAGCAGGACAAGCTGTGCGTGACTCAGGATGCAAACCACATGGAAATGCAGCCTCATTTTAGGGGTTTGGGGTTGTTTTTTATAGAGGTGCCCCTGCTATGACTGTTCAGTGTGAAGTAAAAACTTTAAGGGGGAAAAAACAACTGTGGTCTATTACCCTCACTTAGCTGTGATTACATGTGTGGCTGTTTTAATGAGTGTTTACATTGTGTGTGTGTGTTTGGTGTGTTTGCGTGTGTGTGCGTATGCTGAACAACTGAAAACATCACACGCCATTACCTCTGAGTTCCTCACCCACCTGACCTCCAGGTGAACTTGGCGGATGACTGACGACCACTTTCAGGCCGTAGTCAACCGAAGGACTTTGTTTAGACTCAGCTAGCTGCAGCAGACAGACAAAGCGTCAGTCATCAGATGTCAACGACTTTCTGTGAAGACGCTCAAACACAGTGCATCTGAGAATAAAACGGGCTTGTTTCAAACTGCTACGGTGACTCACGGCTGCTTCTCCCGGCCTTACGGGAAGTGGAGTGTGTTTTTAATTCTTAAGTCTCATTCCTCCCTCCCCCAACTCGTCCTTGCTCAGGAGAGAGGTCAGACCATTGACTGTTTGCGCCGTGTTCGTTGGTTTTTTTTTCGGGGGGGGGAGGGGGGGGGGATAACAATTTTCTCCCAAAACGTCCAGTTACACAGCGCACATTTTAGGACAGCCTCAGGAAAACATTGTGGACTTTTTCCCTGACCTTTTTCTCTGGAGCTGTCAGTAAATCTTGTTATTCGTAATATATTTAGAAGCAGGTGAAATTTAAACAATCAGAGAAACATTCCAGTAATAATTGGTGAACAACTGTCTGAAAGGAAGATTTTAACTCAAATGTGACCAATAAACTCATGGTTTTTATTAACTTTTGCCACTAAAATTACTGTCGTGTTCAATAAATGACAATTTCCATGGCTTTTCACTCAGCTTGAAAGAAGTACAAATAATTTGGATCAAATTTCAGCAAATTGCGACTGCTTCGGCAGTGAGTGGTGTCATTGATTGGTACCAAAATGCATCCACGAACATTAGTAACATTCTAAGTTTTATTCTGTCAAAGTATACTGTAATCAAGTCAGAGGACCTGGAGGTTGTAAAACAGAAAAAAACAGTTTTTTTATGTTGCCCAGTGAGACAACACCTTCGTGAATTACGTCGTTGGGATTTCCGCTTCCTTTTCAGTTTTGAGGGTTTAATAACGATGATTGTAGAGTAACATAAACACTGCCTACCTTATTTTCCTTCCACTTTGCTCCATCAGCAACTCTACCAACATTGCAAATTGTTTTGGTGACATCTGCCCATGTCATTTCCAATAACAGATATCACACCCATCTACTTCCGAACCACGGGTCCCCATAAAAACGAAAAAATGAACGCACGTCAACGGGGCTAAAAACGCTATTTTCTAATTCCGCTTGTTTTGTTCCATGGATTTCACACATGATGTCTGTGAATTTTAAAGACGCATTTTGATACCAAGTACGCGCTTATTTTCGAACAGGGGGAAGCACTATTTTAGGTTTTGTGTGAAAATAAGTCTAGGACTACAAGTGTGCATCACGAAAGTGACGTCATCGAACCAGACACGGAGAAAACTGAGAGAAAATGTCTAAGTTCAGCAAACTTCCCACAGGAGTAAAGAACCACCATAAATCTGGTCATGTGGAAAGTAGCAGCTATGCTAGGGGAGAGGAGATTATGTGGTGATGTCACATATGCGACGTGCGATTTCTGGTGTGTAGTCATGCTAATTACGAACTTTTACAGGCTGATAAATCTCAAAGTATGTGACTGGTGTGGTCGAAACACCCATCATTAGTTTTAATTTAAATTTCAGTACAACGCATGTGCGATCTAGGGTCTAAGGCAAAGCGGATTAGAAAATAGCGTTTTTAGCCCCGTTGACTTGCATTAATTTTTTGGTTCTTCCGGGGACCCGTGAGCCGACCAGAAAGGGTGTAGACTTAGGCTCCCTATACTGAGTTACAACCAATCAGTAAGAGTTAACCAAAAGTCCCGCTCAGCAACTCTACCAGCCCGTTCCCAGTACAGCTCAGGTACTCCATTGGTTTCTGATAACAGCTCTTAAAATGGTCCTTTGGCCAGCCCAGTGATATGGAGATGTGTGCATGCCGTGATGTTCCGATAGTGAAAAGCCTTGAATCTTTCTTGTACTAACTGAAACATTTTGTGACACAACACTGACAAAAACATCTCTGGTGATTTTTTCAGTACCCTTTAGCAGGTAGTACACCGGCTAAAACTGAAAATGTTTGTATGTACAGGTCCTTCTCAAAAAAGTAGCATATTGCGATAAAGTTCATTATTGTCTGTAATGTGCTGATAAACATTAGACTTTCATATATATTAGATTCGTTACACACAACTGAAGTAGTTCAGACCTTGTATTGTTTCTAATATTGATGATTTTTGGCATACAGCTCATGAAAACCCAAAATTCCTATCTAAAAAATTAGCATATTTCATCCGACCAATAAGAGAAAAGTGTTTTTAATACAAAAAAGTCAACCTTCAAATAATTATGTTCAGTTATGCACTCAATACTTGGTCGGGAATCCTTTTGCAGAAATGACTGCTTCAATGCGGCGTGGCATGGAGGCGATCAGCCTGTGGCACTGCTGAGGTGTTATGGAGGCCCAGGATGCTTCGATAGCGGCCTTAAGCTCATCCAGAGTGTTGGGTCTTGCGTCTCTCAACTTTCTCTTCACAATATCCCACAGATCCTCTACGGGGTTCAGGTCAGGAGAGTTGTCTGGCCAACTGAGCACAGTAATACCATGGTCAGTAAACCATTTACCAGTGGTTTTGGCGCTGTGAGCAGGTGCCAGGTCGTGCTGAAAAATGAAATCTTCATCTCCATAAAGCTTTTCAGCAGATGGAAGCATGAAGTGCTCCAAAATCTCCTGATAGCTAGCTGCATTGACCCTGCCCTTGATAAAACACAGTGGACCAACACCAGCAACTGACATGGCACCCTTGACCATCACTGACTGTGGGTACTTGACCCTGGACTTCAGGCATTTTGGCATTTCCCTCTGCCCAGTCTTCCTCCAGACTCTGGCACCTTGATTTCCAAATGACATGCAAAATTTGCTTTCATCCGAAAAAAGTACTTTGGACCACTGAGCAACAGTCCAGTGCTGCTTCTCTGTAGCCCAGGTCAGGTGCTTCTGCCACTGTTTCTGGTTCAAAAGTGGCTTGACCTGGGGAACGCAGCACCTGTAGCCCATTTCCTGCACACGCCTGTACACGGTGGCTCTGGATGTTTCTACTCCAGACTCAGTCCACTGCTTCCGCAGGTCCCCCAAGGTCTGGAATCGGTCTTTCTCCACAATCTCCCTCAGGGTCCGGTGACCTCTTTTCATTGTGCAGCGTTTTCTGCCACACTTTTTCCTTCCCACTGAGGTGCCTTGATGCAGCCCTCTGGGAACAGCCTGTTCGTTCAGAAATTTCTTTCTGTAGCTTACCCTCTTGCTTGAGGGTGTCAATGATGGCCTTCTTGGCAGCAGTCAGGTCGGCAGTCTTACCCATGATTGCGGTTTTGAGTAATGGACCAGGCTGGGAGTTTTTAAAAGCCTCAGGAATCTTTTGCAGGTGTTTAGAGTTAATACGCTGATTCAGATGATTAGGTTAATTGCTCGTTTAGAGAACCTTTTCATGGTATGCTAATTTTTTGAGATAGGAATTTTGGGTTTTCATGAGCTGTACGCCAAAATCATCAATATAAAAATATAAAAATAAAATACTTTATCACAGTATGCTAATTTTTTTAGAAGGACCTGTAGTTCTCACTGGATTGAGGAGCTAAAAGCAAGTCACAGCCAAGCTCAAGTCATAAAAACAAATGTTTAACAGTTTTGTTTAATACTACATAGACTAAAGGAAAACAGTAGTTTTCCTTAAACTATTTCACACGTGTCAGACACAAGGCCTGCGGGCCAGATGTGGCCCTCAGGTATTTTTTGTGGCCCATGAGATAAATATCAAAAATATATTAAAACTGACCCGCTGGCCTATTTTACAGCAAAGACTACAACTCCCATGATGCTTTGTGGCATTAGCGCAGAGTTGAAGCACCCCCTCCATTGTGTTTTTTCCAGCGTCTGCTGCCGGTGTTTGCAGCTCCGCTGTCTCGGACAAACTAAACACTCCTCTCACTCAGCGTCGAGTTTACTCAGCTATTTTCCGACGTTGAAGCCCAGAAACTGAGATTTTAACCGCTCAGTAATGTGTTCACGACTGAAAGAGAAAGTTTTCCGACTAACTTCCAGACAGAGCTGATATACTTCAAAGCCTTCCCACAGGAGGATAGAACCACCATAAATCTGGCCATATGGTAAGTAACAGCTACGCTAGGGGAGAGGAGATTCTGTGGTGACGTCACATATGTGACGTATCGTTGTCCGATTTGTAGTCATTACGAACTTTTAAAAGCTGATCAATCTCAAAGTACGTGACTGGCATAATTTAAATTGAAGTTTAACATATGTGCGATCCAGAGCGTAAGGCAAAGTGGATTAGAAAATAGCGTTTTTAGACCCATTGACTCGCATTCATTTTTTCGTTCATCCGGGGACCCATGGTGCGGAAGTAGACAGGCTCCCAATTGCCAGAGAAAACAAGATATTGCCAAACACCAGTCACTGTTTCTAGGTCCAAACATCTTTTGTTGTTTGCGTGGTCCGCGTGGTTTCTCCTTCTGTGATATTATTGAGTAGAGAACCTCTCACACCAATGGTGTTCTGTTGCAACGTGGAGGACCCAGGGAAGTGGCGGTTCGGTGAGACCGACAACCTATTGCTTGTTTCAGACCAAGCCATGTTATTGGTGGAGGTTTTTAGACAAAATGAACCACTTTATTCTTTTTTTTTTTTTCATTTTTTATCTCCACAATATATTCATAGCTATACTATGTTAGAACGTCGTTTAGCAACATGAAAAAAAAGGTTTAAGGTAATCTATTTTCCAAGATTGCCTTTGCAGCTTTAGTCAGAAGAGAAGGATTTTAGAGGAAGCCCGGTTCTAACAGCAGTGAAAGTAAAAGTAACACTGACTAAAAACAAAAGTAAAGTTTGAAGCAAAGAGTTAATTGGACTGCAGGTCAGGACACTATGGGGAGCCATTTGTAAAGTCATACAGTCAAAATGTCAGTACTTAGGGATATTTAGCCTCACCTAAGAGAACAAATGCGAGTTCAAACTTTAAAGTCATATTTACTGTCTTTCATACATTAAATATTTAGTTAGCTAGCTAGGCACTATTTATCAGAGGTCTGACCAAGTCACATGTCCTTCTAGTCAAGTCTTGAGTCAAGTCCAAGTCAAAGACAACCAAGTCCAAGTCAAGTCCAAAGTCAATGATGTGGAAGTCCAAGTCAAGTCCAAGTCCTTAACTTTGAATTTTCAAGTCATAATCAAGTCATCTGTCCAACTTCAATTTAATGACAATGATGATAATAAATTCCAGAAAAGCTTCTTAAATCTTCATTTATTTGCTCAAACAGCAGAAACCTAAACTGATTATAAACAAAGTGCTGCTTGCTGTTAGCAGTAAATCAAACCCAGAACGAAGAATGATTTATGATTTTTGTCCATGTCGCGCCACTTTTGCGCTTAAAATATCAAATATGCTCAAGTCATCCTCAAGTCAACAGATGCAAGTCGATTCAAGCCGCAAGTCATTGGCATTCAAGTCCGAGTCAAGTTGTAAGTCTTTATAGATTTTACCAAGTCAAGTCAGAAGTCATTAAAATAATGACTCGAGTCCAAGTCATGTGATAGTTTTATTTAGTTCATGTTAAATATTTAGCTCCCACATTTTTTTAGGTTACTAACTAGATATTTTACTTTGATTGGAATATTTATTTTTGGAGCTAAATAATTTGGTTTGCATGATAAGGAATGAGTTGTGTGCCCAAACCTCCTAAAATTCTGATTTTGTCTATAATGTTAAAGCTTCTTTCATGATAGTGAGATAAAATAGAATAATTTTTGTTATTTTCATGTCTACAGTATGTCCATTAGACACTGCTGTAGTCGCGGTCTGCAAAAACCTGAATAATCAGCCTACTGCTCTGAGTAAAGTAACTAAAGTTACCCGTAGGTAAAAATCTAAGGTGAAAGACTTACTGGGTCCTCAAAACCAAATAAAACATAAATATTTTCTTTTCTGTTTTAGTAAATAATAATCTTTTTGTCTATATGATAACATAATTAAAGCATATTTCAAATTCCATTTTAACCAGGATTGTATTAATAATTTCAAAATAGACACAGATTTTCAACTTTTTACTTTTTACAAATAAAAATATTAAAGTTACTGACAGTTCTAGAGAAAATAGGAAACTCTATAAATGGGATTTTACAAATTATGAGACAAGAAAAGCATATTTAAAACACATTTTAGGACTATTTAGATCATATCTCTCCCAAAACTAAATCTTTTTTATTTTGTAAGCTGAGAAGCACAAGTGGCTGCTGCGGTTTGCAGTAGTTCAACAATAATGATAGTTTCCATTTACCTGTCTGTCTCTAACCGTTACTTTCTAGCCTCCTTGTTCTGTGGCTGCAGCTGCCGTCGCTCACAAGCAGCATCACCTCCAGCCCAGACCGTCTTCCTTGGAAACTCTCGGCCTATTTCTGTTTGTCTAGGGTTTTTCCAGCCCGAGGCGGCTATTTTGGTCAGATAAACACAATCTTGTTTTGGGAGCAGGGGCTGAGGAGCGCGGCACAGATGAGATCACCTCTCAAGGTTCCCGAGCAGCAAAACAACAGGCAGCAAGACAAGACAAGAGCTGCAATGAACCAATGTGGAAAATAAAAGCTTGGCAAATTATTGACATCCCTTTAAAGCCGGCCTGGGGCAAAGAGTCTAGAAAGAACCTGTACCGTAGTTGGGAACTAGAGAGGACGTTGGGAGCTCTGCTGTTAGGTGTGTTTCTGCAGACTTTTGTCACAAAGCAGACCTCAAGCGTCTGTATTTTGTTATTTTATGATGTTGCTTGTTTGTGTGTGGCTCTCAGGCCATGGGAAAATGAAACTCATACTTGTGAAGGCTCTTTCTGTCTTCTTGAGGATGGGGGGGGGGGGGGGGCTGCGTTTCATGCTTGCATGTTGGGAATGTTGCTTGCTGCCTCACCGTCTGTCTGCGTCTGTGTTTTGGCAGTGGCGATGACTTGTGCTGCTGTTATCTTCTGATCAGTGGCAGTGAGTAAGAGCGTGGCGGTGTGTGGGTGTTGTCGTGCGGACTCAGCGCAGAGCGTTTATTACTGTGTGGTTGTCTGAAGCTCCAGCCAGGTGTGGTGGTAGACTGACAACTGTTTGGGTCGGCTGCCAGGTACAACACCTGCACGGACTCTTAGACATCAACACAGTGAACAGGGTGTGCACCGTACCGGTGGAAAGAACATTTACCCGAGTTATTTTTGGGCTTACTTTGGAGTCACACAACATTATCTCAGCACCTTCCAGGCTTGTGCGTCCTTAAAGGAAGGCTGTCGCCTCACAGAGTTTACCCGTGTAGGTTTTGTCCTCGTACGCTAGAATAATGTTTAATAAATCAGCACGTCTCATCGTCTAACAAAAAACATACTGGTGTCCAAAGTGTGGCTCTGCGGCCTTTTGTGGTTCTTAGAGGGATTTATTTGGCCCTCGACTGAAATAGCAGAACGGTAGAATATCGTCCGCCCATTTTTTCTGCTTTAATTGTATTTTGTGGTTAACAACCACAAACCCTTGCAGCCTTTGAGCTCTGCTCATGAATGAAGACTAAAAGGGAACCCAGATCCTTCTCTAGTGTGGCCTCAAATTTATTTTGGTTACCAAGTACTAGAAAACAATTGACCCATTAAATCTAGGTTCCATTTATTATTATTATTATTATTATTATTATTATTATTATTATTATTATTATTATTATTATTATTATTATTATTATTATTATTCATGTCAGTTGGATGTCTTACCCTCTGATTGGCCAACAGCAAAGTGACTCTACCACTGACTCTGTTTGCTCAGAACGTTGATGTTTCATCTCAGTAAATAACACAAGCCTGGGGTAGTTCTGCTGTGGGATGGAGTTGCTAATGCTAACGGTTAGCTTCTACTAGCCGAGATGTTCTCTGCTATTTCCTGGACGCTGAAACTACATGAACATCTGTGGTCGGAAGCCAAAATGGGCAAATCCGTGGTTGCAAATTTTCAGCGTGACGTAGATCTGACTGGCTTTTGTAATCCAAGAGTTTCCCCGTCTGTTTTCTTTCGGCAGTGAATGCAGGAAATAGGGATAGAAGCAAATTTTCACGTTCAGCCTGCATGATCGTATTTTTAAAAATATGTAAAATACAGTTTCTGAGAGAATTTGTTTTTTCAGGCAAACATAAAAGACCTTTACATGTCTCATATGTACAGATCTTGTTTAGTTATCTTCTCTTTATCCTGGTCAGTGAAGTAGCTCTGTAGAGAAGCCTGTCTTCTCCCCAGTTCCTCCACCAGCTCCTCTGGTGGGACTCTTCACAAGCCCTCCTCTATACCCAGGGGCCATGTAGGAGGTGTTCTGACCAATGCTTGAAACAAAACAAGACTTTGTTCTTTTCAGTGAAACTTGTGTTAAAACAATAGTGAATCACTCATTTTATTTGGAACTTGGACCACCAGCCTCACCCAGGCTTTAAACAGGGTATCTGCGGGTCCTTAAAAAGTCTTAAATTAGCGTTTTCAAATTTAAGGCCTTAAAAATCCTTAAAAATGACAAATAATCCTTAAATACAGTTTCCAAAGGTCTTAAATGACCAAAGACCCAATAAACAAGATTATTTTATTTCTATAAAACTTTTGTGATTTTCTAGCTAGCGTTCAGCATTTTTTGAGTGTGATGTTGGCGTAAGCGGAACCGTACACATTCAGCTGGTTGTGAAAGGGGGCTATTTTTAGATGAGCACATTAGCTGGTTAAGCTAGCGGAAGCTTGCGCCATGTGGAAGTGCAAGTTTAATGGTAACTGGATGGCTAATCCCACGTTTGTGACGTGGTTAGCACCGGTTCCAGGCAATAGCTGGAAATTATAGCTTAAATTTAATTTAAAAAATTGCTTACATTTGGTCAAAGTGGCCTAAAAATGTCTTAAAAAGTCTTAAATTTGACTCCCTTAAACCTGCAGATGCCCTGTTTAAAGAACACGTTCAGATTTCCTGCGACATGGACAACTCCTGCAAACAAATTAAGACAAGCAGGCAAATGAGATATTCTACTCTATCATCGGTGCAGTAAGATCCGACCTAAACAAGGACCGAAAAGTTATCATGGAAAATTCCCATTTCTCATAACGATATTTTTAAAATGTATATACTTCACGCTGTTGGAGCATGAGCGAGGTAAGCGCTGCGTTTCTAAATTCTGCAGAAGTGATGCGTGAAAGTGGGAAGATCAGACCACCTGAGGTAAATGAAGTTGTAGAGAATTAAAATCCTTTGCTGGCTGTTTCATTCGGACCTTTAAGATGAACTTGGACAGGGCAGCAGTAGCTCAACAGGTTGAGCGGGTTGTCCAGTAATCGGAAGGTTGCAGGTTCGATCCCGGCTCTGGACAGAGAATTCTGCTGTTGGGTCCTTGGACAAGACACTTAACCCACCTTGCCTGCTGGTGGTGGTCGGAGGGGTCCAAACTGATGCGTGACACACAGAGTACAACTAGTCAAGGCAGTGGTAAACCTGCAACTCTCCCGTTTAAAACAAACCAACCTCATTTTTAGCACCTGCAGTTATTTGTTTTCTTTTCCTTCAACTCAATGAAGTAAAAACTAAAGACAGCCCTCCTGTTATCGAAGCTGGAGTAATTTAACATCTCTAAACCTGACTGGTTCCTTAGCAGTTGCTAAAAACTTAAAATTCAACTGTTTTTACTTCCTTCGTCTTTTGGTCCTGCTGCTCTGCAGGTGTTGGATCGGTGGTGTCCCGTCCTAATCCTACAGCTTCAGCTCACCTGGTTTACATCAGTGGGTAATTATCCGGCTTCTGTAATTAAACCATTCATTCACGTGTGTTAGAGCAGAGAAACTACTAAAATATGCAGGATAGTGGCCCGAGGATTGGACACAAAGGTATTCCTGCTTCAATGCACCTGGTTGTAATTAGAAGATAATTTATTTGTTTTATGATAAAGTGTTTCAAGTTTTTTATCCAGGTTAACTGTTTGAGAACCACTTCTCATTTACAAACATGACCTGGCCAACAGGCTGCATAAATAAGGAAAACAGACAATGCATACAATGTAAAACAAAGCAGTAGTAAATACAAAGGAAGAGTAAAAGAGCTTATAGGTGTATTTTCAGTATTGTCAGCATGGAACAACATTCAGCTATTTTATTTTGGATGGTCTGCTTAAGTTCTGAGACTGACATCAAGTAAATAAGTTTTAAGGTTTTCTGGAATGTATTCTTGATGTGTGCTGCTGCAAAGCGAAAGGCATTATGTCCAAAGGTGGTAGATGTTGGGGAGAGATGAAAGGTACAGAGGTGTCTTTCCCAGGATTGTCTTGCACATGAAGAGAATCCAATGATGGAGGCGCCGGGTGTGAAGCGAGGGCCAGCCCACCAGATCGCAATGATGGGTATAAAAGAGAGCATTAGTGGCAAAACAGATGGCTAAATGATAAAGTGCATCAAGTTTTTTTACAGCTGTGTTTGGCGCCATTCTATATATAATGTCGCCATAATCCAAAATTGGCAGTACAGTCATCTTAACAAGGGTGCATTTGGAGACATGAGTGAAAGTAGCTTTATTGTGGAATAGAACAGCTAGTCTGGCTTTGACTTTTCCTCGAAGGTTATTGATGTGTGTGGTGAATGAAAGAGATGAATCCAACCAAATGCCTAGATATTTATAGGTTTTGACATACTTCCGAATCATGCCGTTCATACAAGTGATTGTGGATGGAATTGAAGCAGCGGGTATTTGGCTGAAAAGCATGCACTTGGTCTTAGTGGTGTTCCGTCAGAAGCGGAGATTATCAACAAACGGCTCTATGGAGGCTAATCTGAGTTGAAGACAGGAAGCCACAGATATGGAAGAGGGACCAACTATGTACAGAATGGTGTCATCTGCATAGAGGTGAATCGGGGAGGTGCCAGTAGCCTCGGCTATATTATTAATATAGACAGAAAAAAGCATTGGGCCCAGAATGGAGCCTTGAGGCACACCTTTAGAGACAATCAGTGGATCTGACATAATGTCCTCCACCCTTAATTGCTGGACATGGTTGGTTGGTAAGATAACTTGCAAACCAGTTACAGCTGGAGGTTGACAGAGCAACATTGGACAGCCTTTGTAAAAGGAAGCTGTGATCAGCATAGTCAAAGGCCTTGGAAAGGTCTATAAAGGTGGCGATACAGACCTGCTCACTATCTAATGCTGCAATTATGTCATTCTAGAAAGCTGCAAGGGCAAATTTGGAAAACAAAATTAGCTTAAAACTCCTCTGCCATGAAACTTATGCTTATGAAGCATCTTCTGATTTTCAAAAGCCACGTAAAAATAATCATTATTTTGCAGCAGGAAAACACTTGTTTGATGTAACGAATCAAATTTCTTCATCGTGGTAAGTTTTCCTCGTAGAGGTGTTTAAAACCAGGTAAGAGATTGAGTTAGAAGTGGTGAAAGCCACTTCCTGCTTCTAACAATTAAAAGCTGTTTCCGTGTCCTGATTAGAAGTTAAATGACTCAGAAGAAACACACACTTTAGAACGTGCACGCGCGTGTGTGTGTGTGTGTGTGTGTGTGTGTGTGTGTGGGTGGAGGGAGGGAGTTGTGCCATAAAATGAGGTCATCATTGCTGTTGATTTATGTGACACACACTATTACTTACACTCTTGTGACTTCACAACGTCCCCAACGACAGCATGAATAATACATGTCCTCACCCAAAAGAGATGACATCCCCCACTCTCCCCGCCGAATCAGCTGCTGTTTGGTGAAGTTTATTTCATCGTTACGGCCTCGTGTCAGCGTGAAATGCGTTGTGTTTGTCCCAGTTTTGTTTCCGTGGCAGCAGAACTGATTAGCTGCCATCTTCCATCTAGTCCAGCAGGTTTTGTCTTTGTCGGCATGAAATTGTGCAACAGGAAGCGGGAAGGAGTGTGTGTGCTCTGCAGAGACAGCGCCACACCTAGTTTACAAAAAAAAGTGATTGACTTGAGGTGCTCTTGTGGCGCGTATCCGTTTTCTTATCTCAGGTATCAAATTGAGTCATTTCTTTTGCGTGTCATTCAGGAGCCAAGGCAAGCGTTGATGCCACATTGCTGCTCTCCCAGAGACATGCTGTGATTTGCCTGTAGTGATGAGGAAACATAAATGAGCATCAGGGAAATAATAGTCATGGATGGGCTTCAGATCACGCTCCGGATGTGTTTTTGACAGCCAGGCACAGATAATTTTGCCCCCCAAGAAGCTGTGAGCCAAGCCGTGGGATCAGAGCTTCCAAAGCGAGGTCGGGCTGGTCAGAGCTGAACAGCTGAGAGCGAGGAGGAAAGATGAAGATAAAGGGGTGGAGACAGCGGGGTGTGGATGGGTTGGGGTGATGGGTTAGGGGACGGAGGACAGCCGTTACTGTCAGCATCCATCAGGGCGCCCAGGGGTGACATGGAAGCAGGCAAGAGAAGAAGAAAGGAAGGGGGAGGGGGAGAAGTCGGGGTAGAAAGTTGGTCCCAGACTAGTCACCCCTTTGCCCTCAAGTGCACTTGTTTGCTCTCCCCTCCCTGCCCCATCTGTTCACAGTGCAGATGTGTAGGCCTGCAGCTGGATTTATCAAGATTTCTTCTTCGCTCAGTCTTGGCAGTTGTTACTGGCATTAACTCAGAATAATTCAGAGCACCTCTCACTGCAAACCACGTGACAGAAAAACTAAAGGAAATAAAGAAAGATGACTTCATTTTGTTTGCTTTCTTACAAACAAAAGTTTCTGTGTTGCCCAAGGACACTTCAACCGGAATCAAACAAACAACTTCAAACTGAAAGACAATCTTACTTTTGTCTTGAACTTCCTGCTAAGACGAGAAAGCTGATTCCACCTTTAAAGGGGTTCTAGAACACTTTTTTTTACAATTGGATACTGTTATTGGAGCGTCTTTAGAGCACGGCTGCTAACTCTCACACATTTAGAGTGAAACACACTAGGGTTGTCACGGTGTGAAAATTTAACCTCACGGTTATTGTGACCAAAATTACCACGGTTTTCGGTATTATCACAGTATTTTCTTTAAATGTGTTACATTTTCACACAACTAAATAAACCCTGTATGTCAGGAAATATTGTCCTCAGTTTGTGTCTAAATTTTGCCTACAATTTGTTATTTTGTAATTATGTTGTTTATTTGTTTACATATTTACCCTTTAGTCTTTAAAATACCAATATTTGCCCGTAACTTCTTATTTTTTGTCTGTTTGATGTCATCATTTTAAAAATATTAGATCAGATGATACTCAGTACTCAAGTAGCCTTCTAATCAGATACTTTTTTACCCTTACTTGAGTAATAAACCCTATATCAGGAAAATATTGTCCTTGGTTTGTGTTCTTCCAGTGAGCTTTGCAGATTTGGGAAAATGTCATAAATTCATAATTATTCTTGGAGAGAGACCAACTCTTATCTGCCCCTGGGAGCCCCGTAATGCATAGCGTCATTTCAACATGGGGGTGTCCGCGACACGGTTTATATGCAGGTAGCGGAGCTGCGGCTGCTTTATATAGCGACTCGTTGCATTCTCACTCAACCCAAATCCTCGGATCACGCATTTTAGCTAAAACGCTAACGATAGCTTGCCTTGCATCGACTGTAGAGTTGTGGGTGATGGTCACGCAGATGTGTCATGAGATATGAAGCGTTGCTGCCTTTCACAGACACTTTTTCTGCACGTGCTGCAAACAGGATAGCCGTCTTCTATCAACTGTCCCTCGGCATTCTTCAAACATCCAAAAAGATGCCCGTACTTCCCACTTTGTCTTCTTTGAGGGATAATAAATGTCCTGAGCGCTGCCGTCTCCTCCTTTGGCCATTATTTCAGCTTTAGCTTCAAGGAAGTTTTGGTCGTAAACAACAAAGCGCGCATGTGCTGCCGGCAACTTCAGCAGATGATACGGTGGCTGGTAAGGGTCACCGCGCCTACACCGCAGCCACGGTAATCCACCGAGATAATATAGTTTTTAAAAAACAAGGCGGTTATTATAATTGTCAACTTTGTTACCGGGGTTTACGCTACACCGGTTACCGTGACAACCCTAAAACACACGCATTTGACCCTCTTCACATGCTCTCACGCTACACTTTGAATATATCTGTACATTGATGTCAAGTTGCTGTTGTTATTGTTGTTGTTAGCCTCAAGGGCAACATGCCGATTATCACTTGTAAGTCGCTTTGGACAAAAGTGTCTGCTAAATACATAAACATAAACATATCACACTGAAGAATCAACATCCCCACTCTCACGCATTGAGAAGTTCAAAAGCTGCCATCCCTGCTATAGAATATATAAAAGTTTGGTAGGACTCAAAATGGCCATGAGCCCTGATAAACGGCCAAACACAACCCATAATAATGCCCACTATGGAAAGACTGGTTAACGCCGCCTAGTCAGCCAGGACATGAATATTAATTAGCTGTGTGCAAACTGGCTCAATGACTGCCTGAAGCTAGAATCTCAGCTGTGACTCAACCCTTACTCTGAGCTTAAACTAGACCAAAAGCTACGGATCTATTCGTCATTCATTCAAAGTCAGGATCTGGAGTCTTATTTCCTGATTCTTGGACAACTCTCCTCTGATTGGCTAACAGCCGCACGACTCTACCACTGACTCTGTTTGCTCTGCAACGTTGATGTGTTATCTCCACAAATAACACAAGCCCGGAGGAGTTCTGCTGTGTGGTGGAGTTGCTAATGCTAACAGTTAGCTTCTACTAGCTGAGACGTTCTCTGCTGTTTCCTGGACGCTAAACCAACAACAGCCTTCCTCGTCGTGAGTTCAGATGGGTGAGTCCATGAATGTTAGTGACGGTGTGACGTAGATCTGTCAGGATTTTCTATCCTAGAGTTTCACCGTCTGTTTTCTATCAGAAGCTAATGCAGGAGATAGGTGTAGGAGACTATTTTCATGTTCAGCATGCATGAAACACTCAAGTGTGACCAAGCCCCCACAATGCGGGTGAAAAATTGAAGCAAACGCGGAAATTAAATAAATTGCAGTTCCACCCTCGTCCACTAGGGGCTGGTGTCAGAAGCGAGCAAATCCTCATTGACTCCCATGTTAAAAATACCAATTTCACAGCAGAAATAAACATGTTTACAACCTAGTACCAAAACATGTTTTTGGTTTAAATGATCTAGTTTACACTCATGACAACTCTGAGGGGGCTGAATCTTTTTCTCACTCTTCTGTTTAAGTGTATTAAAAGCCTAAAATTCTGTATAATTAATGAGCATCCGACCCACGTGACCACAGAGCTAGCTCCGTGGAAAGGCCTCAGTAGAGCCTCGGTCTGGCCTGGAAACTGTTCTGGGAGTTTGAGTCTCTGTGTTTGTGTATTCTGTTTTGGATATTTTTTGTGCAATTGTTGGACAAAATGACTTGCTGTGGCATTAATTGCACTAATAGAGCGTCCGAGGAGTCTCCACTTCATTTTTTTCGGTAAGTAAAATTATATTTATGTATTTTAGGCCACTGCCGAGCTGAGCTTAGATTTTAACATGTACATGAAATGTAAACGTAATAGGGTAAAACCCAGTGCATTTAACATAATGCTGCACTTTAGAAAATGGGTTGAAATATAACATGTTGGTGGAGCTGGATTCCGACTATCGGCTTGTGGAGCTCTCGGCGACCTCTGTGTTCCACCCGGTTTTACCCAGTGGTCACCCCGGCGTATCTCTGACTCAGAAGCTCTGGTGTTGTGCACAGTAAACTCCGGTTGTAGCTAGGTTGCTACCTCCGTTAGCTTAGCTCCTACCTCCACGTTAGCTTTGGGTTAGCTTCAGGTTAGCTTGTAGCTAGTTCCAACGGGTGTTGTCAGTTGATCCCAGCCTTACAGCCCCACCCTCAGCTCCACACCTCTTCCATTTTGTGGAATTGTCTGGGCTTGACGGAACCTGTGACACGGTCAAAATGGCGGTTGTAGCCACCTCCCATTTTTCTTCAAAAACGTGTTATTGAAGTCTATGGAAACCCATTGTCCAATATTTATATGTCGATGAGTGTGACTCATTAAAATCAGAAATAATAATGAAAATATTTTTTCAGTGTTCCATACCTTTAAGAGGCTCTGCACAGAAATTAATTTCTTCTTCTTGAACGTTTTTTTGTCTGTTTAGTTTCTGTGTTTAAATCGCTTTTTTTGTGACTTCATCTTTATTCCTTCTGCTATAATAATTTCTCATTCGTGGGCTAATAAAGGTTTATTCTATTCTAGTCTTATGCTGATGTTGATGTTGAAGGCAACACTTGGTTAGCTTAGCTTGGCAGACAATAATTAGATGTTTCCTTTTCAAACTTCTGTGCTAGTTTAGCAGTTAGCTGGTTTCTCCGTGTTAATTTTCGCTATAGAATGATGTAATTTCTCAAAATACAGAAGTGATGTAAATACTAACAAGTATATGACACACCGCTGGAGATGGGCGCGAGCCCCCCGCGACCCTGCATGGACAAGCAGGTACAGACAATAGATGGACGGATGGAAATATATTTTACTTTTCATTAAAAGTAGATGACCGACTGAACAGTTTTTCAGCTTTTAGTTTCTTTTGTTTTCCCAGCTCTAGTTAAACCCGTCACTATTAGTATACCTTTTACAAACCACTTGAAGAAGGAAAATTAGTACCTAATTAGTCCTCAAAAACAATATACTTCTCTGTAATTTGCTCTGAAGCGTTGACTCCGCCTCACTCCCAGTAATAACGTGATGATGCTGACCTCCACCTGCAGTCAGACGGTGGAGACGCTGTCTGCCGAGGTCTCTGAAGAGAAAAACATGTTTTGGTGCCACTGCCTGCTAAAGAGCTGCAGCCTAGACATAAACAGGAGCCTGGCTGGGCTGCAGAAGGCAGCTGGCGGTCAGACGGGAACCATAATGTGTCTAAAAGACTCCGAACTGTTGTTTTTGGATGATTCTCACACTTCAGAACTTGGGCAGAAAATCTTGTGATTGTGAGGATTTAAAGGCTTTTCTGTATCAAAGACTTCACCGCCACCCACAGCCAACCGCTGCCAACATAAGTGATTTTCATTAAACCGTGCACGGA
Source organism: Nothobranchius furzeri (assembly GCF_043380555.1). Taxonomy (NCBI): domain Eukaryota; kingdom Metazoa; phylum Chordata; class Actinopteri; order Cyprinodontiformes; family Nothobranchiidae; genus Nothobranchius; species Nothobranchius furzeri. The sequence goes on from NC_091746.1 coordinate 25,352,959, forward strand.
CCCCGTTTAATTAGATTTTTTAAGATGATCCCTTGGAAGCACATCTGAGACAATTATTCCTGTTAAATATAACTTGGATGAGGATTATATAACTCTCATTCCATGCCAGCAGAGCGAACCCCGCCACCGGGATAGTCTTTGTAGTCTGTGTAGATGCGTTTCACCCCCCAGCCCATGAGCACGTGAGGGCTAATCCAACTAATAAACTGCCAAAGTCCTAAAAACAAGAACGCGGCTGACAGGATAAGCTAGAAATGTGCACCTTACACAGGTTCGGATTAGAAAACACTAGTCACACACACCACCTACACACACTGCTTTAACTGCCGGGGCTTAGCTTGGTAGACCCCCCCCCCTTCCCGGCTGTCAGGGTGGCTTTGCCCCTGGCCTTCACTGGGTGGACGTCAGTGGTGGTGTACCAGGCAACGGTGGCAGAGGGGTTCAGTCAGAACTGGAGGGTTGAAAGTTCAAGCCCCATCTGTGTCAGACACCTAACCCACCTTGCCTGCTGGTGGTGGTCAAAGGGACCGGTGGTGCCACACACACACACACACACACACACACACACACACACACACACACACACACACACACACACACACACACACACACACACACACACACACACACACACTTCATCACAGCTAAACACAGCTTAGACTCAGACACACAGGTGTGTGCACAAACACAAACATGGACGTTATCATCCTGGTTTTTGTGTATTTGTTCTGTTACTTTGCTCCTGATGACCTCACTGCTGTTTTGTCCCGGTCGTGTTGTTACTCCTCTTGTCCCTTCACCCCTTTTTTTGTCTCTCTCCCTGTTTTTGTCGTTTGTCTCTTGTAGTTTCTCTGTTGCCTAAGCGGATGCGGTCAGTCATGCCACAAACAGTGAAGTCCAAAGGCTGGTTTGTGGATGTTTAACAGCGAAAAAGATGTGCAGGCGTGGGTCTTTGTTTACAATCTGCACAGTTATTGATGCATCTCCAGGTTGTTCGGAAATATAATTCTTTTCAATGATGCAGAATCAACAACACAACAAACTAAAACTAATCTGGAGTTTAAACTGGCGTTGCAGACAAATTTCTCAGTGTCCTAGTGGTAGAGGGTCCGCCCTGGGACTGGGAGATCGTGGTTCAAATCCCAGTCGAGTCATACCAAACACGTTAACTCATTCGCTGCCAGCCGTTTCCTGATCGGTAAAGCCCTTCGTTGCCAGCGTTTCTCACTGTTTTTACTGTTTTGTAAGAGTCACAGAACGTTGCGCGCCAGGATGATGTCGACGCCAAAACAAAGCAGAGACTCACCTCTTACGTCAGGAAGAATCCGCGCGTTTCGAGCGTTATCCGTTCCTTCATAATCCGTTGTTGAATTGTGATCGGCAGAAGCTTTTCTGGTTCGCGCCTCACTTTTTTTTTACAGCAGGGGCCCAAAACCATCTCTTAACACACAGATGTTCTGCTTCCTGATCATGTGACGTGTGACGTACGCGGATGAAGATCGGCTTTAGAGCTGAGATGTTTGTTCTTTCGGTGCGGGGGCTCGTCCGACGCCCACACAGTAAAAAAAATGCAAATGACAACTTTAGTCATCATTCGCAGTGAACGAGTTCAGATGGGACCCAACGCCTCCCTGCTTGACGCCCAGCTTTAAGGGGTTGGGTTGGGGGTTAAACCACCAAATAGTTCCCGAGCGCCGCCACTGCTGCAGCTCACCGCTCCCCACGGGGACGGGTGACATGCAGAGATGTGATGATGACTAATGGACTTAAAAAAATAATTTTGAACAGTTATTAATACGTTACATCCTCTAACAAGTGCAGACAGAGCCACTGTGTTTATGTTTTCTTCTGTTTTATCTGCTGCATGATTAGAAATCAGAGCTCTGAGCGCCGTGGACACACAAAACTGAAAAGTCCTCGTTCCTCTTGTTCAGTTCTCAGGATCAGACTTTACAGATATCGTTTTATTTAGACAAGCTGCGTGTGTGTGTGTGTGTGTGTGTGTGTGTGTGTGTGTGTGTGTGTGTGTGTGTGTGTGTGTGTGTGTGTGTGTGTGTGTGTGTGTGAAAAAGAAATAATCTGTAATCTTTAATAGAAAGCACTCAGACACACTCTCGAACACACACAAAGAACGAGACAGACCAGTCCTCACACACTCAACGTACTTTCTTATAAAGCAGGGATAAACAGGGAGTGTCACAAACACACACACACACACACACACACACACCAGACAGAAAAATGTAAAAGTACCGGGCTGGAAATAGAACAACAAACACCGACTGGAGTCACATGTGTGTTTGTTCAGAGAGGAGGACATAAAATCTGGTGACATAACAAGAAGAGAGACAACAAGCGGTGTTTGTTGTGCTAAATCCCGTTCTATTAATGTCTCTCTTTGATTTTGCTTATTTTAAATAAACTCTTGCATTTTTGTTCATTCTTCTCTCCCAGAATTTGTCACATTTATATTTATTTCACCTTCCTTTGCTTTCAATAATAATAATAAAACCACAACATTAATAACAATAATAACACAAAACACCATACAGAGAATTGCGTTGGTTTTCTTTTTCTGTATCTACAAAATGTTCAAATAAATTAATAGTTTTTTTACTTGTTTTGAGGAATGTATTTAATTTCATTGAGTCAGTTCAAAAATATGACCAGTGAAGGAATTATCCTGTTTTCCTGTTATCACGGCACAAAAACCCACAAGGTGTTTTTATTCTGTCATTCGCTTCATTTCATTTGTTCCAGCTAAAAAAAATCTGCCTAATTTGGGAAAGAAGCTATTTAGGTGTGTTTAGAAGATGAAACATAAACCATCGTGTATTTAAAGCAAACTCCAGACCAGTTATAGAAATAATATCCAGTTTTTTCAATAATTGTGTGAAAAATAAACTGAAATGTTTATTAAAAACATGCTGCTGGAAAAGGCATGATCAAGGTTGGATAATTCAAGGTGTGAAAAGTGAGCACTTATCCCTCCAGCATCCTGCATCACAACTGTAATTATTAACGGCTGGTAACCGTTTTAATCAATCAGAATGGATGCATAATGTTTAAAGGAGTGGGAAACTGGTTTAATTAATTCATTAGCAATGATCTCTGGTTGGACCATATCGTACTCTGGGCAAAAAAGACCAGCGTGGCTTCGGATGGCGGGATTTGTAGTCTTACTTCCTGATATGTGGACATCTCTCCTCTGATTGGCTAACAGCATCACAACTCCACCACTGACTCTGTTTGCTCTGCAACGTTGATGTTTTATCTCCACCAATAACACAAGCCTGGAGGAGTTCTGCTGTGTGATGGAGCTGCTAATGCTAACAATTAGCTTCTACTAGCTGAGTTGTTCTCTGCTGCTTCCTGGACGCTAAACCAGCAACAGTCTTCCCCGTCGTGAGTCCAGATGGGTGAGTCCATTATTGTTTATGTTTATTCATTAGGCAGACGCTTTTACCCAAAGCGACTTACAGTTTATAACCTATAGGGCGTGTTGTGATCTGTGGGGGAAACCGGAGTACCCGGAGGAAACCCACGCATGCATGGGGAGAACACGCAACTCCACGCAGAAAAGCCGCAGCCGAGTTTCGAACCTGCAACCTTCGTGCTGCGAGGCAACAGTGCTAACCACTGCGCCACCACGCAGCCTCTGCAGAATGTTAGTGACAGTCTGACGTAGATCTGTCAGGATTTTCTATCCTAGAGTTTCACCGTCTGTTTTCTATCAGAAGCTACTGCAGGAGATCGGTGTAGGAGACTATTTTCATGTTCAGCCTGCACGAAACGCTCAGTAAACAGTTTTCAGTGAACTTCTGTTCTGTCTGCACATGGAAGACAATCCCTGACCTTTGGGTTGAGTTCACTTTCAGTTTATCTTCAAAATAAAGTGAATCAGGAGAATCCGCCGTCCCTCACACCCGTTTGACTGGTAACGAAGTCAAAACAGCACAAGTAAGAGTTATTGGACATGCATCGGTGCTTCCTGCTTGTTCCGAGACGCAACCGTGTTGACGTTTGTGATAGACTGGTGCGAGGAAGCGGAGTGAGGTATGCAGAGTGTGAAACTGCCTTAGTAGGAGGACGCTTTCATAGCAGGCGTTCAGCGAGCTGACAGGAATCTGCAGCGCTCCGTGTGTAGTTCTGCAGCGTGATCCACGTCTCTCACAGCAGAGTGAACAGTTGCGGCTTTCAGATTCAGAGAAACCTATCTGTGAAACCTTTGGTACCAACAGTTTCCTCTCGTCCCTCATTCTCGTGTTTGCCGCTTTTGGAGTGCTGAACTTTTTCCACATGGTCTTCTAACTGCTACACAGACAGCTGCTGGAGGTGAGACGCGCAAACACACGAGTGCTCTCACTTTTGCACGGACGTGTGGTAAATACGGTCGGATCACTCTGTGAGGAGCTGCTGACTCTGAAGCCGAGGCTCAAGCGAGAACGTTTCAGTAAAGCTGTCTGGTGACCTCAGTTCTCCTGGTTCCAGAGAAAAACGCAATTCTGTGAAATCCTCCCCCGCACTCGTGTTTTCACACTTAATGACAGAAGCTGATTTCCCCCGAAGCCAGCACGAAAGCTGGAATAGTTTGACCTTTGAAAAAACTGTCTCGTGTTGACAAAAGATAGTGCTCTGATAAAAATGTCTATAAGCAAAGGGACAGCTGGGCGGACGGGTATTCTTCGATGACGTGCAGAGGCTGATGGACTTTGAAGCTGGTCAGACAAGAATTGGGGGAAACACACAACTTCTGGGCCGCTGAAACCAATAATGACTTGAAACTCGTTGATCTTTGTGAGAGCATCTGAGGATTATGACTCGATGCGAAGAACATATGAAAGTCGTTTTCTAGAGTTTCTAGCCCACCGCTGTCACGGAGGAGCGCTGCTGATGAAACATAAACGTTTCAGAGCAAACAGTCCGTGGTGGAGTTGTGTTGCTGTTAGCCAATCAGAGGAGAGAGGGCAGACATCAGGAAATAAGACTTCTTAGGTGTGTTCTTGCTGTGTCGTGGTTCTAATTCCATGCTTTCGTTCTTTTTAAACACAGAAACAGTTTTGTTTACCTGTTTTGTAGCTACAGTTTCGCCGCCGGCGAAACTGTAGCTACAAAACAGGTAAACAAAACTGTTTCTGTGTTTAAAAAGAACGAAAGCAAGGAAATAAGACTCATGTTGTCTGAAGCCACTTTGTCCTCCAGCTGACTTCAACGACCTCAGACAGCTGCACCGGAGCTTTTTCTCCCGCGTACGACTCATTCCTACTAGAGACACTGCAGATGTATTGATTAAATGTGTGAACCACTCCTTTAAGACAAGTCCTAGGAACATTCACCAAGTTATCTTTTTCTGATCAGGTCCAATTGTGTCTGTAATTATTTCTGTCAAAATAAAGCACCTTTAAAAAATCATAATATCTGGAATTCTTCTCTTATTTTTCTAATTAATCCTCCTGATTAATTAAAATAGAGAACTTGGACCTGACTTGCTACTTGCAGAACAATCCCACATTCTGGTATTTGCCCTTAATTTAAACCATGTTTTTCCATTTCTTTTTTCTGTTACAACATCTGTTGCAATTATGCCTAAACTCAACATTTCTGACTCATTCCTTTGATATAACGACACATCCATGAGTAAAATATGCCCTGCCAATATAAGTTCCACTCATTTTCATTCATCTCGATGTTCAGCATCTGTCCGTCAAAGGAAAAGATGGGATATGATCATAATAGCTTGAAGAAAACACCTTTTTTGGCCTGAACCAGGAATTAAAATACACAAAAACACTTTGCGTTACTTATTTTAATAAGCTGAACAACTCAGAGGAAGTTAATTGCCAGTCAGTGATGCAGCACCAGATGTCTTGATCGCAGGAAGCTTCCTGACCCACATGAAAGAATCACCACAGGCAGGAGGTAAGAAATAAGAATATGGTTTTATTAAATGAAAAAAATAAAAAACAGAGGACGCAGCTCCAAACGGGTGCTGGAAAAAGCCAACGGGAACTAAGGGCGAAACTTCGACGAAGCGGAAACCGGGCCGCGGTCTAAAAATAGAAAAACACACGGAGGTCAAACCAGGAACGAGAGAACCAGATATAAATAGAGGGAAGGGAGATCTTATGGAGCCAGAACAGAGGATGGATGTGAGGAGAGGGTTGGTCAGGTCTGGTCGAAGGAGAATTGGGTTGAGGCAGGAGGGATGTGGCTGACGGGTATCCAGGGCAGGTGAACGGCGGAGAGCAGATGGCCAGGGGAGATGAGTGACAATGTTGAGGTTCACACTCCAGGAAAGACGAGAACTCAGGCTGGGATCCGGTAGTAGATCTGGAGGCAGGACAGGCAATTAAAAAACAGGACAAGCAAAAATATTACAAGTTCAGGACGAGGCTGGAAGCTACCCAGGTGAGAGTGTCAACCAGCGCTGGAGTGTGGACACGCCACTCCTTAAATCCCCTGGCCTTGCTGATGGGAAATCAGCAGCAGCTGAGGCTCTCCGACACGCCCACCTGCAAAGAGACTCAGAGGGAAAAACAGCAGACTCATGACACCAGATGGCTGCAGGGTGTGATCACGGCTGAGCTGAAAGAAAGTTTTTGTTACAGCTGATGAATGTCCTCAGTAACCTGGGACACGGTAATCCTAGTTTTACCGTAAAACTTCAGTTAGATCTGATGAACTTCCTCCGTTTTAACTGAATACGTCAGAAGTGTTTTTTTTTTCTGGAACTGCGCTGCTCTGGGTGGCTGTATGATGGAGTAGCTCTGTTGACTATATGTAAGTTTTGCCTTTTCTTGGTTATTTTTTCTTCTAATTTCTCAAGAAAAACTGTAATTTTTTTTTTTGGACACTTTGCTTTTCTGTTTCTGGTGCTGTGAAGCTTGGAGGATTTTTACTGCAATTTTTTTTAGCTTTTTTCACTTTTTGAGCATTGTTATGATGCGTAACCATGGCAACAAGCTGGTTTACAATTGGGAGCAGCTGATTAATACTGGAAAGGCTGAAATAATACCTCAACTGAAGCCACAAATCCCAAATGAGCTAAAACGCGAGAAGTGTGGGTGCAGAGCGGGAGCAAAACGGAGACAGAGAATGAGAAAATTCAAACCATCTCTTCCATCGATCATAATGGGCAATGTGAGATCACTAGCCAACAAGATGGAGGAACTCCAAGCCCTTTCAAGGACTCAGCCAGAGTTTCGGCAGTTTCGGAATTGCTGGAGGAGATAATGCAAAGAAGGATTCTCCAGAGAATCAAGAAAATGATGGACAACCCTGAGCATTCTCTTCACAAGACTGTTCGACAACGGAAGAGTGTCTTCAGTCAGAGGCTTCTTCAGTTTGGCTGCAACACTGACCGCTACTGGAGATCCTTCCTGCCAACAGCCATTGTAATATACAACAACTCTTTGATGACTTGATTATTATTATTATTCTGAGCTACTACAGCAATCAATTTCCCTCTGGGATTAATAAAGTATTTTTGAATTGAATTGAATTGAATTGTGTAACAAAGCATGGATCTACGTCAAAACATTGATTATTTGGTCATCAATCCAAAATGCCAACATCAACAGAATAACTATTAATCAAACGCACTTTTGCTTTGAAAATTTCTTTATGTTGGCGTTCCACTGACATGCCGTTTTCCAGAGGCTCCTGCATAACCAAAGGTGTTAAATAAAGAAGCTAGCATCAGCATGGCGAGCAGTGAAAAAACAGCCAGAGAGCTAATCGTCTGTCCAAGGATTGTGTTCGATCACGTAATATTGTTTCATTTGATCTGTGGATCCTAAATCAAATCTAATGGGAATGGTATTGTGACCAAACTTAAGATATTAGAAAATACTGTATTGCAGTCCACTGTATCGATATAATATCGTGATCAAAATAGTGATTTACACCCTTAGAAGATGTGGAGAAGCATGCTTTTAAACTGTCCTAAATAGTGATGGGATTTATGGCTCTTTCATGGGAGCCGTTCATTAGTCGGTTGTTTACCTCAAAGAGCCGTTCAAAAGACTGGCTCCTTTGAATGATGCGAAGCCAGAAGAGCGACGTGTTCCTCAGGTGTCCGTGAGGGCACACGGTGGTTGGGTAGCGTTCCTCCGACGTCCGTCACAGCGGTGGGTGGGGGTTGAGCAGGTGTGCTTTACCGACTTCGGGGAAAAAGACCAGATGAACGGCTCTCTGCAGGGACTCTGCTCTCATTGTTCACTTTGAAAACCCGTTCAAAGATTCGATTTGTTCGTGAACGTCACGTCACTATTCCTAATGCCCATAGGCAGGTCGTTTGTGATGGATGCTGAAGCACCCCATATTTAAATCCCAGCACCCTTTAAAACGATCGAAGGAACACTTCACCACCACCCCTGCTCGAACAGAGATCAGAGTGATAATGAAACTTATCTAGATCTCTGGGTGCTCAGCAACTCTAAACCTCTGGTAGCCCCTGGTTATCACCCCTGATAATAAAGTTTACCAGCTAGTTTACCAGTCATCCATGAAGGCTGTTGGTCTTTTTACTCCTGGTCCACATACAAGGAGTTTAGTTGACATTCCTAAAGGCATAGATTGCTGTGAAATTGTCCAGGGATCAGATTCAGATCTGTGTTACCTCCTGGCTTCTTTTACTTCTAGCTAGAACCACTGAGCTTGCATCTGTATGAAATGTTATAAAAAATAACTGCCATCAGAAGAATGCCCCATATCTTGGTAATGTGCAACAGTTGAGTCTTGTTGCCCATATAGCCAGGTCGTAACCATCGACACATAAATATTGGACAATGGGTGTCCATAGGCTCCAATAACACATTTTTGAAGATAAATGGGAGGTGGCTACCACCGCCATTTTGACCGTGTCACAGGTTCCGTCAAGCCCAGACAATTCCACAAAAGGGAAGAGAGGTGGAGCTGAGGGTGGGGCTGTAAGGCTGGGATCAACTGACGGCACCCGGTCGAACTAGCTACAAGCTAACCTGAAGCTAACCCAAAGCTAATGCGGAGGTGGGAGCTAAGCTAATGGAGGTAGAAACCTAGCTACAACTGGAGTTAACTGTGCACAACACCAGAGCTTCTGAGTCAGAGATACGCCGGGCTAACCGCTGGGTAAAATGGGGTGGAACACAAAGGTCTCCCGAGAGCTCCACAAGCCGGCAGCCGCACAGCAGACAAGCGCCGCTGCGATCTGAGATGTGCAGAGCTGCCGCTGGGGAGAACCGGGTGGAAGGGTATCCATCCCAGAGCTCCACAAGCCGGCAGCACGCGCAGCAGACAGAAACCGCGATCAGACAGAGATGCACCGAGCTGCGGCGAGGGGAGAACCGGATGGAAAACATCGGTCTCCCGAGAGCTCCACAAGCTGATAGTCGGAACCCAGCTCCACCAACATGTTATATTTCAACCCATTTTCTAAAGTGCAGCATTATGTTAAATGCACTGGGGTTTACCCTATTACATTTAAATTTCATGGTTAAACAGTACATGTTAAAATCTAAGCTCAGCTCAGCAGTGACCTAAAATACATAAATATAATTTTTCTTACCGGAAAAAATGAAGTGGAGACTCCTTGGACGCTCTATTAGTGCAATTAATGCCACAGCAAGTCATTTTGTCCAACAATTGCACAAAAAAATATCCAAAACAGAATACACAAACACGGAGACTCAAATTCCCGGAACAGTTTCCAGGCCAGACCGAGGCTCTACTGAGGTCTTTCCACGGAGCTAGCTCTGTGGTCACGTGGGTCTGATGCTCATTAATTATTCAGAATTTTAGGCTTTTAATACACTTAAACAGAAGAGTGAGAAATAAATTCACCCCCCTCAGAGTTGTCATGAGTGTAAACTAGATCATTTAAACCAAAAACTTGTTTTGGAACCAGGCTGTAAATATGTTTATTTCTGCTGTGAAATTGGTATTTTTAACATGGGAGTCAATGAGGATTTGCTCGTTTCTGACACCAGCCCCCAGCGGATGAGGGTGGAACTGCAATTTTTGGTACTTCCGGGATTGCTTAAATTTTTAAGCCGCATTGTAAGGGCTTGGTTGAAACACAAATTGGGGTCTTGTCCAGGATGTTGTAAACTTGCCGTAGAGACTGAACTTGGGGTTTTGTAGAGAATGTTACAGTTAATTTTCTTAGTAGTAATTTTTGTAGTAGTTTTCTCAGTAGCTCAGGAGGTAGAGTAGGTTGTCCAGTAATTGGAAGGTTGTAGGTTTATCCCGACTCTGGCTAGGAAATGCCGCTGTTGTGTCCTTGGGCAAAACACTTAACCTGTCTTTCTTGCTGGTGGTGGTGGGAGGGGCCGGTGCTTAGCAGTCGTACTTCTGTCAGTGCGCCCCAGGGCAGTTGTGGCTACATTTTAGTTCATCCCCACCAGCGTGTGAATGGGTTGGTGACTGACTGTGTTGTAATGCGCCTTGGGGGGCTGTAGAACCCTAAGGAGGTGCAACACAATTACAGGCCATTTACCATCATGGGGAGATACCCGAGGGGAGGGGTAGTGTTTTGTGATTGTGATTGCGTTAAAAACCTAGCGTGTTCTGTTGATTTGCTAAACCAGCTTTATTTTTTATTTTCTCTTTATTTGTTTCATTCAAAGTGTTAAAAAATAATATATATATATATATATATATATATATATATATATATATATATATATATATATATATACAGGTGCTGGCCAGTAAATTAGAATATCATCAAAAGGTTGAAAATATTTCAGTAATTCCATTCAAAACGTGAAACTTGTACATTATATTCATGCAATGCACACAGACCAATGTATTTCCAATGTTCATTACATTTAAATTTGATATTCATAAGTGACAACTAATGAAAACTCCAAATTTGGTATCTCAAAAAATTAGAATATTCTGAAAAGGCTGAATATAGAAGACACCTGCTGCCACTCTAATCAGCTGATTTACTCAAAACACCTGCAAAGGCCTTTAAAAGGTCCCTCAGTCTTGTTTTGAAGGCACCACAATCATGGGGAAGACTTCTGACTTAACAGCTGTCCAAAAGACAATCATTGACACCTTGCACAAGGAGGGCAAGACACAAAAGGTGATTGCTAAAGAAGCTGGCTGTTCGCAGAGCTCTGTGTCCAAGCACATTAACAGACAGGCGAAGGGACGGAAAAAATGTGGTAGAAAAAAGTGTACAAGCTCTAGGGATAACCGCACCCTGCAGAGAATTGTGACGACAAACCCATTCAAAAATGTGGGGGAGATCCACAAAGAGTGGACTGCAGCTGGAGTCAGCGCTTCAAGAACCACCACGAGGAGACTCATGAAAGACATGGGATTCAGGTGTCGCATTCCGTGTGTCAAGCCACTCTTGAACAAGAAACAGCGCAAGAAGCGTCTCGCCTGGGCCAAGGACAAAAAGGACTGGACTGATGCTGAGTGGTCCAAAGTTATGTTTTCTGATGAAAGCAAGTTCTGCATTTCCTTTGGAAATCAAGGACCCAGAGTCTGGAGGAAGAGCGGAGAAGCACAGAATCCACGTTGCATGAGGTCCAGTGTAAAGTTTCCACCGTCAGTGATGGTGTGGGGTGCCATGTCATCTGCCGGTGTTGGCCCACTCTGTTTCCTGAGGTCCAGGGTCAATGCAGCCGTCTACCAGGAAGTTTTAGAGCACTTCATGCTTCCTGCTGCTGACCAACTTTATGGGGATGCAGACTTCACCTTTCAACAGGACTTGGCACCTGCACACAGTGCCAAAACCACCAGCACCTGGTTCAAGGACCATGGTATCCCTGTCCTTGATTGGCCAGCAAACTCGCCTGACCTTAACCCCATAGAAAATCTATGGGGTATTGTGAAGCGGAGGATGCAATACGCTAGACCCAACAATGCAGAGGAGCTGAAGACGACTATCAGAGCAACCTGGGCTCTCATAACACCTGAGCAGTGCCACAGACTGATCGAGTCCATGCCACGCCGCATTACTGCAGTTATTGAGGCAAAAGGAGCCCCGACTAAGTATTGAGTGCTATACATGCACATTCTTTTCATGTTCATTCTTTTCAGTTGGCCAACATTAGAGAAACAAACATTTTTTCATTGGCCTTTAGAATATTCTAATTTTCTGAGATACCAGATTTGATGTTTTCATTGGTTGTCACCTATAAATATCAAAATTAAACGTAATAAACATCGGAAATACATTGGTCTGTGTGCATTGCATGAATATAATGTACAAGTTTCACGTTTTGAATGGAATTACTGAAATATTTTCAACCTTTTGATGATATTCTAATTTACTGGCCAGCACCTGTATATATATATATACACACACACACACACACACACAACAAGAAAACATACATAAACATGAACACCAAACAATTTGAATGAAAAGGGGCAGAAGGAAGAAATATCTTATATTATCTGCCCCTATTTACAAACCAAACTTTTTAATAATGCTTCCATACAATTCTCAATAAACAACAAAACAAAACAAAACACAGATTCATTTTATATTCTTATAACTTACAGACCTAATCAGACACCAACTGAATTTAGGTTATTGTAGTTCTGTAATGCACTTGATTTGATACATTTTTTTAATATATTTAGTGACTTTGATTCTTTTATGTCTTTGCTAAGGTTGTTCCATATTCTCACACATTTACAGAGATAGTCATTTCCTTCATTCTTGTTCTAAATTTCGTTTTTTTAAATACTTCAGTTCCTTTTAAGAAATAATCACTGACTCTTTTTTTCACACATATTCTGAATGTTGGTGGGTAACGTATTGGTTTTAGCTTTATACATTGTTTGCAATATTTTCATATTCAGTAGATCATAAAATTTCAGTAGTTTATATGTGATGAATAACGGATTGGATGGATCTCTATAGTGATTGTTATTAATGATTCTCAATGCTCTTTTCTGTAGAATAAACAGTGGTTGTGTATGAGTTTTACATGTGGATCCCCATATTTCTACACAGTAAGTCAAATATGGAACAATTAGTGAGTTATACAATGTCCGCAATCCAGAACTATTCAGTAAAAACTTAACTTTCAATCAACCAATCAATCAATCAACCAATCAATCAGCCTTTATTTATAAAGCACCTTACAGGCATGAGCATGCCACCAAGGTGCTGCACAACAAAAGAATAAAACTATAAAACATATAGCGCCACAGACCTAATTACAACCACAAATAAGAATTACAAAATATAAAACATTAGCAATCGCTAATCCACAGAATCAAAAGCCAGATCGTAAAAGTAGGTTTTCAGCCTAATTTTAAAAACCGCTACCGGTGGAGAGCCCCTAATGTTTAGGGGCAGTGCGTATATGTAGTACTGCAATGGCAATTTTACCTCTGATATAACCTATGTGTGACTTCCAGGTGATAGCTTCATCAAACATGTCTCCTAAAAATTGTCTTTCTTTCACCCTTTGAATGTCCATTCCATGTATGTTTATTGTTACATCTTTGTTGTCCCCGTCATTAAACAATATAAAATTGGTTTAATTTACTTTAATTAGTTGATGTGGTTGGGAACTCTTTGCGTGACTAATTGTGTTGCAATATTAACAGTTTACATTTGGTTTAGAACAATAGTTACTATTTGTGGTTTATGTTTGGTAACTTTGTTTTTAATTGTCCATTTGGTTTCAGGCTGACGTGAATTCAGGTCAAGTCTCAAGTCTTTGAGGGTGATACTTAAGACTTGGAAGGAAAAATCCAAGTATGTTTCTGGGGGGGCGAGTCCATGCCAAGCTTCAGGTCTTTGTGAGGCCATTTCAGGTAGTTTCAACTAGGGCTGCAGCTATCGATTATTTTTGTAATCGAGTACTCTATCGAATCTTTTATCGATTAATCGAGTACTCTAATAAATTACTCTTTTGCGTTTTTAAACCATTATATCAAATAGCATGTTATAAAATATGAAAGACCTCTTAAAATGAGCAAGCAATTGCCAGTTATTCTTCAAGTTCTATTCAAATTTAGTTTTCAAAACTTCAGCACTTCAACTTTACTTCACCGTAAACAAACGCGAGCGGCTGCGGCCCAAACAGAACCAGAACCGCTCACGGCGCATGCGCAAACATGGCTCGCCAGCTGTTTCCCTATTAACACCCGTCCGTTTTAATTTCTACACTTTTTTTTTTCTCACACTAACAAGGATTGTCGAGAAAGCATGTTTGCCGTGGTTATGTTAAATTATACAGATCACAAAACATTTATTTTCTTCCTTTCGTTTTCCTCATAAATACCCGTGTCCTCCTGCAGTGATCCAGAGGGACAACAGACATCAATAATAACACAGTAAAAAGTCCAACATGTTGTAAAAACTGCTATTTTTTAGCACATTTTAAGACCGACGTGTTGCTACCAGACGTACGGTGTGAGCTGAAACTGAGTGCTACAAATGAAAAAGTTGCACAGTGCCCACAGAATATATAGAAATACAGGCTAAAATGCATTATCTTGTAGAGGCTCCGAGTCCGCTTGCAGAAGTGACATTTACATGTGGATGTTTCCTGGTCAGGTCGCAGCATGGAGGATGTGGTGTTCTGGTAGGCTACATCCATTTTACAGTATTTAAACTGAACTACGTTTTCCGCCTTACAACGTGAAAAATGGTCCCACACCTTTGATATTTTGTGTCTTTTTCGCACTCCAACGGGGCCCACGTTGTCCGCAATCGCTTAAGAGAAAGTTAAGTTACATTCGCTACTCGCGTGTGCATCCAGTGCAGTGTGTATGTGCGTCACTTATTTCGGTCCGGGTGAAACGTGACCCCAGGCGATTGCAAAGCCATGAATTAATTAAACATGAATTAAACGAAGCCTCGAGGCAGAGAATTTGACTCGAGGATCTTTTGTACTCGAATTATTTAGAGGTATGCGAGGAATGGTTTCAGCCCTAGTTTCAACTTTCAGAGGGGGGAGTCCGAGTCATGTTTTGAGTCTATGAGAGGCAAATCCAAGTTAAGTCCCAAATGCTTGAGGGGCAGGTCAAAGTCGCGTCTCAAATCAATGGCAAGAAAGACCAAGTCATGCCTTTTAGTCTTTGTAGGCTTAATCTCCGAGTCGAGCTGTTAAATCGATTCTTACCATGAAATTGATTAATAAAAAAGGGGTAAAAGATTTAGCTGCTGTTGCAAATTATTTAAAATTTCATGCATTCAGCATCAACACGACTCACAAGTCTCTGGATTTGCTTTCCACAGCCTCTCCCCCACATTTGAACAAGGACACAAGTAGCGGTATCTGTTGTCAGGATAATTGCAGCGTTTCATGGCTTTCCCTCACTAATCTCCCGCCTGGTGACTGCCTGCCAAACAGTGAATGTGCCACAGTCAGCAGGATGGCATCTGTGACTGAGCGAGGAGCAACCCAAAGCCTGCAGCGCCCCTCCATATTGTTCTCCGTCAGTCACACACACAAACCATTGGCTCTGCTGCAACGTCCAGCCAGGAGCAGCGCTGAGCCCCAGACAGCCGAGGCAGGTCACGGGGCCGCCCACGTCCAGCAGAGTCGGTCGGTCACGCGAACGTCGTTTGGTCGTGATCTGCTTGGATTTGTCCGTCGTCTCCTGTCTGAATAATGAGCAGCAACACGGAGGCCTGTCCCTCTGGTAGCATGAAGGCCGCTGCCTCAGAGGTGAGTTAGTGGCTGCAGCCTTGTTGGGCTTGTTGTCTCGTTGGGTTAACTTGATGGCACAAAACCAGCATTTTTATTATTTCTTTTGAATGTTGCAGCTACACGTGTCTGATGGTGAAAAAATGAAATCCAGACAGGAACAAGAGGAGAAACTGATCCTGGCTGCTTGGCGAAGCTTGGTGAGCAAAACAAACGTCTGAGCAGTGACACCATGTGCTCTGTAGCATGTCTATGAATCCAACATGTGGTCACCTGGATAAAATACAGGTGCTGGCCAGTAAATTAGAATATCATCAAAAGGTTGAAAATATTTCAGTAATTCCATTCAAAACGTGAAACTTGTACATTATATTCATGCAATGCACACAGACCAATGTATTTCCGATGTTTATTACGTTTAATTTTGATATTTATAGGTGACAACCAATGAAAACATCAAATCTGGTATCTCAGAAAATTAGAATATTCTAAAGGCCAATGAAAAAATGTTTGTTTCTCTAATGTTGGCCAACTGAAAAGAATGAACATGAAAAGAATGTGCATGTATAGCACTCAATACTTAGTCGGGGCTCCTTTTGCCTCAATAACTGCAGTAATGCGGCGTGGCATGGACTCGATCAGTCTGTGGCACTGCTCAGGTGTTATGAGAGCCCAGGTTGCTCTGATAGTCGTCTTCAGCTCCTCTGCATTGTTGGGTCTAGCGTATTGCATCCTCCGCTTCACAATACCCCATAGATTTTCTATGGGGTTAAGGTCAGGCGAGTTTGCTGGCCAATCAAGGACAGGGATACCATGGTCCTTGAACCAGGTGCTGGTGGTTTTGGCACTGTGTGCAGGTGCCAAGTCCTGTTGAAAGGTTAAGTCTGCATCCCCATAAAGTTGGTCAGCAGCAGGAAGCATGAAGTGCTCTAAAACTTCCTGGTAGACGGCTGCATTGACCCTGGACCTCAGGAAACAGAGTGGGCCAACACCGGCAGATGACATGGCACCCCACACCATCACTGACGGTGGAAACTTTACACTGGACCTCATGCAACGTGGATTCTGTGCTTCTCCGCTCTTCCTCCAGACTCTGGGTCCTTGATTTCCAAAGGAAATGCAGAACTTGCTTTCATCAGAAAACATAACTTTGGACCACTCAGCATCAGTCCAGTCCTTTTTGTCCTTGGCCCAGGCGAGACGCTTCTTGCGCTGTTTCTTGTTCAAGAGTGGCTTGACACACGGAATGCGACACCTGAATCCCATGTCTTTCATGAGTCTCCTCGTGGTGGTTCTTGAAGCGCTGACTCCAGCTGCAGTCCACTCTTTGTGGATCTCCCCCACATTTTTGAATGGGTTTGTCGTCACAATTCTCTGCAGGGTGCGGTTATCCCTAGAGCTTGTACACTTTTTTCTACCACATTTTTTCCGTCCCTTCGCCTGTCTGTTAATGTGCTTGGACACAGAGCTCTGCGAACAGCCAGCTTCTTTAGCAATCACCTTTTGTGTCTTGCCCTCCTTGTGCAAGGTGTCAATGATTGTCTTTTGGACAGCTGTTAAGTCAGAAGTCTTCCCCATGATTGTGGTGCCTTCAAAACAAGACTGAGGGACCTTTTAAAGGCCTTTGCAGGTGTTTTGAGTAAATCAGCTGATTAGAGTGGCAGCAGGTGTCTTCTATATTCAGCCTTTTCAGAATATTCTAATTTTTTGAGATACCAAATTTGGAGTTTTCATTAGTTGTCACTTATGAATATCAAATTTAAATGTAATGAACATTGGAAATACATTGGTCTGTGTGCATTGCATGAATATAATGTACAAGTTTCACGTTTTGAATGGAATTACTGAAATATTTTCAACCTTTTGATGATATTCTAATTTACTGGCCAGCACCTGTAGCATCTGTCTTAGTCGTGCTGGAGGCTGTTGTGGGTTTGCTTTGATGGATGTTCATGTATGAGAATTTTAGTAATTGGAGAGTCACACTTCTCCTATAAAAGGTCCTCACACAGCTCATCTCACACCCGTACCCACAGAAACCCCGTCGTGTTTTAGTCCTGCTCTTCTTTCTCTGAAGCACTCTTTTACTTTTTTATATTTAACTATTAAGCTTTTTATTTAGAGAGCTGATGAGGTCAAAACGTTGATTTAAGTATTTAGATCTAAATTCACAGGAAGACTTTTGATTTCTCTGCTAGTTTTTCAGGAAGTCACAGAAACAAATGATATTTTTTTTATTTTGCAGCAGCACCGCCCATCTCAGGATTCTGCAGCTCCTCTGTCTTTCCTTGCTAAGCAGAGGCAGCTGGTCTCCAGGCAGACCAGAAGGATAGAGTCCAGGATAGAGTTCTGTCTTTGGTCCAGTGTTGAGCAGAACGAAGGTCATCTCTGAAGAAGACAGTGTCCGGCCCCTGAAGCCCATTATCAGGCTCCAGCATCACATTTAGAGGCAGAATTCACTCTAATAAAGCCTCTTATGGACATTTAGATTCAAATGAGATGTTCTGACCTGGAAAACCTTTGAAACATCCAGGATAGATGACCTCAAGGGCCAGGGTTGGCTAGAACTTGTGTCGGGATCCAGAACCTGTTTTATGTTGGCTGATCTCGCCCCCTGCTGGTCAATACTGGTACTGATGAAGAATTTATAAATAAAATGGAATAAATGAAGAATCCTGAGATTTTATATTTATAAATTTGTATTTTCTTCCTAATATACTTTTGCATGCAGTAGTTTTAAGATAAATAAAATGACACATCACGCACTGCTCAATAAAAATATGAATGTTTATTCATTAGTAAGGATGTAAAAATTTTATCATTATTGCTAGTATTTATAATTCATTATAAAAAAAAAATTGTTCCAACCTTTTTTTTTTTTTTTGATAAAATGAACTTGGAAGGAAACTTGTTATACCTAAAAATAAGACTGATAGATAATCTAGTGAATTATTTATGTAATACAAAGATTAATTAACTAAATTAAGGACAGATGTGTAGCCCCGCCAACCAAGTTCCTCTTTTAATTAAAAGTGAAATTGCAATATTTATGCTATAAATAAGTGCAGAATGTGCAGAGGTGTAATATTATTGGCATCAGTGAAAATGTGGAAATAAAAATACATGGGTAATACTGGTAACACTAGTGATACTAGTAATACTGGTAACATTAGTAATGTTGGTAACACTAGTAATACTGGTAATGCTGGTAACACGGGTGATATTAGTAATACTGATAACACTAATAATGTTGGTAACATATGTAACAACTGTAAAATGGTAAGGCTGGTAATGCTGGTAATACTGATAACACTAATAATGTTGGTAACATAAGTAACAACTGTAAAATGGTAATGCTGGTAACAGTGGTAATTTATAGTAAATTAATTAAGTTCAATTAACCCATTTTTCTTACATTCTTTAATGAAAAAAGTAACAAAGTAGTTATTTTTTGGGTAATTAGTTTCTTTTATAATCTCATAACTCAGTAACTGAGTTACTTTTTTGACAAAGTTATTAGTAACTATAACTTACTTTTTAAAAGTAACTTTCCCAAAACTGCTGATAACGCTAGTAACAACTGTAATACTGGTAATACTATTAACACTGGTAATACTAGTAATACTGGTAATACTAGTAACACTAGTAATACTATTCGTCTTCGTCTTCGTCTTCCTCCGCTTATCCGGGTCCGGGTCGCGGGGGCAGCATCCCAATTAGGGAGCTCCAGGCCGTCCTCTCCCCGGCCTTGTCCACCAGCTCCTCCGGCAGGACCCCAAGGCGTTCCCGGACCAGATTGGAGATGTAACCTCTCCAACGTGTCCTGGGTCGACCCGGGGGCCTTCTGCCGGCAGGACATGCCCGAAACACCTCCCCGGGGAGGCGTCCAGGAGGCATCCTGACCAGATGCCCAAACCACCTCAACTGGCTCCTTTCGATCCGGAGGAGCAGCGGTAGTAATACTATTAACACTGGTAATCCTGGTAATACTAGTAACACTGGTAACACTACTAACACTGGTAATACTAGTAACACTGGTAATACTAGTAATACTGGTAATACTATTAACACTAGTAATACTGGTAATACTAGTAACACTGGTAACACTAGTAATACTGGTAATACTAGTAACACTGGTAACACTACTAACACTGGTAATACTAGTAACACTGGTAATACTAGTAATACTGGTAATACTATTAACACTAGTAACACTGGTAACACTAGTAATACTGGTAATACTAGTAACACTGGTAACACTAGTAATACTTGTAATACTAGTAACACTGGTAACACTAGTAATACTGGTAATACTAGTAACACTGGTAACACTAGTAATACTGGTAATAATAGTAACACTGGTAGCACTAGTAATACTATTAACACTAGTAACACTGGTAACACTAGTAATACTGGTAATACTAGTAACACTGGTAACACTAGTAATACTTGTAATACTAGTAACACTGGTAACACTAGTAATACTGGTAATACTACTAACACTGGTAACACTAGTAATACTGGTAATAATAGTAACACTGGTAGCACTAGTAATACTGGTAATACTAGTAATGTCCTTTGATTTTAAATAAATTCTTAACCTGTTTCCCCACTTGATTTTTTTAGCTGTGTTTTAAGGCGTTTTGTCCTTAAAGGTGCAGTTGAGCGTAACAATGGAAACACACCATCTAAAGGTCACCTATGACCCGGTGAACTCTGACTCCATGCTCACACTCTGAGAACGCTGAGGCTCTTCGTTTGACGGCACGGTGAGGAGGGATTTTCTGTTTCCACAGGGCGGTGGTTTGGGAATGGCGTGAATGGCCCGGTGGTGACTAATCGCTGGTTGGGAGCTGCAGTGCTCCAGACTGTAGGAGGCTGTGGGGTGAAACGGGAACGCGGATGGGCGGACGGAGGTGACGGGAATGATGGAGAATGGTCGAGGTGATGTCTCAGGGAGAAGGGGAAGCAGAGACACTGGAGCCAAGGAGGTCACCTGCTTCTCCATATTGCTCCTCCCTTCTTCTCGACTCACCTCCTTCTCCTCCCTGACTGGATTGTTTCCTCCTTGCTCCTCTGCAAAGTGAATATTCAGCAGAGGTGTTCTGGTACTTTTCTCCTCGCTGAAGCTGCACACGGTGCTCTGGGTGTCCTGACCCAGCCCTGATGGCAGAGACCCTCCTTTACTTATTTCACAGCTTCTCTCCTCCTCTTCATCATCATCGCTGGTGCATCGTTCGATACTAGGGGAGCGGTGCAGCCTCTGAAGCTGTGCCGAGGTGCGGCGAAGAGCTCCTCCCATGAAGCCATTTGGAGAAGGTGCGGCACTGAGGAGGCGGTTGAAGAGGGCCATGTTGGGATGGCGCGTCCCTGATTCCTCCATGTTCTCAGCAATGTCCTCTAAAGGCTGGAAGTGCATCTCCTCCCTTGGGATCCTGGCAAGTAAACATTGATACTTTTTTAAACTTCCAAATGGTAAGAAGAGGAGGAGAAGAAGGACGAAATGGTGCAACTCAGAAACTCACGCCATGTCGAAAGTGGAACCCTGGAAGGAGGGCTTACGGAGCACGAAGAGAGTGGCTGCGGTGTAGGGGGGTCGAGGGTTGGAGTCGTTCCAGTAACGGTCCCTCTCCATCATCGGCAAATCTCCGTACATCTCATCCACCGCCATCATGGACACCTGCAGGAAAAATGAAAGCAGATTACCTGGAGTTAAACGACAGGAAAAGGATTAAATGGTGAACCTAAAACATCATGAGGAAACCTGGAAGTTCCTGTCAATAAGCCAGTTTGTCTCAAAATCATCATCATCTTCTCCAAACGGGTTGATCAGCTGTTCTGCCACCTGTGGGACGAACAGCAGGAGATAAAACACCTCACAGGTATGCTCACGTCAGAGCAACATTTGTCTGACCTTCAGCCAGCCCGCATAGAAGAAGAACTGCAGCAGCGTGAAGATGGGAACGTAAAGGTCCAGGTCATGACCCGGGTAGCCCTGACAGGGGTCCAGGAACTGGCGTCCGATCAGACACACCAAGAAAAAACTGTACACCGCCAACGTCACCACCTGGGAAGAGCACAGGTCATTCACACAACTTTTTATCAAGCCTGTTTTTTTTTATTTCGAACATCCATCCATTTTCATCCGCTTATCCAGAGTCGGGTCGCGGGGGCAGTAGCCTAAGTCGGGAGGCCCAGACTTCCCTTTCCCCAGCCACTTGGGCCAGCTCCTCCAGGGGAATCCCAAGGCGTTCCCTGGCCAGGTGAGAGACATAGTCCCTCCACCGTGTCCTGGGTCTACCTTTAGACCTCCTCCCTGTTGATGAGCCCAGAAAACTCACCAGGGAGGCGTCCAGGAGGCATCCTGACCAGATGCCCGAGCCACCTCACCTGGCTCCTCTCGATGTGGAGGAGTAGCGGGTCTACTCCGAGCCCCTCCCAAATGACCGAGCTTCTCACCCTATCTCTAAGGGAGAGCCCGGCCACTCTTCGGAGAAAACTCATTTCGACCGCTTGTATACACGATCTCGTTCTTTCGGTCACTACCCAAAGCTCATGACCATAGGTGAGGGTAGGAACGTAGATCGACCGGTAAATCGAGAGCTTTGCCTTCTGACTCAGCTCTCTCTTCACCACGACAGACCGGTACAACGCCCGCATCACTGCAGACGCAGCACCAATCCACCTATCGATCTGCTGTTTTAGCTTTCCTTCACTCGTGAACAAGACGATTACTTGATTACTGACGAGATGCGGTCTCGATTCAACAGGTGGAAGTTTATCAGAGGGAAACAGGAACATGAGTATTACTAATTCATATTGATGATATGCAAATATCTCAACTCTGATTGGCTAACAGCAAAGCAACTCCACCACTGACTCCATTTGCTCTGAAACGTTGACGATTTACTTCCACAAATAACACAAGCCTGGACCTGTTCCACCATGTTGAGAGTTGCTAATGCTAACGGTTAGCTTCTACTAGCCGAGACTCGCTCTGCTCTCCCTTTCCTGTGGGCGGGACCAAGATTACCAATTTTCCCTGACATAGGAGAAACGATCTTTGTTCAACCTGCTCTTTATCTCGTCTAATCCTACGGTAAAATAGAGCTGCCACCCTGCAAAATAAAACTAGAGCAACATCACATAAGAACGTTGTAGTTTTATTGTTCTAACTAAATCATTTTCACTTTCTTGCAATTCAACAATATTTTACAGATGTGATAAGAAGCCTTGTTGTAAGAATGTGAAATATGTTGTTAGAACAATACAATCATAACCTTATAATGTGAAATCACTCAGATTGCATTTTGTGGGGGTGGCAGGCAGCTCTGCGTTAATTTCCTTTCTGCAGAAAATCCGGGCTGAAGAAAGTTTTCACGTTCGGCGTACAAACACAACTCAGACTGAGCGATCGTATTTCTAAAAGAACATCAGGAGGGATCGGTGGCGCCTGTGCCCGGCAGCCTCGCCTCTGTCAGTGAGCCCCGGGGCAGCTGTGGCTACATGGTAGCTCATCATCACCAGTGTGTGAATGGGTGAATGATACGCTGTAGTGTAAAGCTCTTCTCCTCTGATTCTGAAAGGCGCTACACAAGTGAGGGTCATTAATCATTTAAAAAAAGCTGCTGGAACAGCTTCAGGACATTTTCAGGTGAAGCAGAACTTCAAAGGCCCTCATGTCCCCCAGGTCATCAGGATCCGGGCACTGCTCTGGGAGCGAGCTCACTTCCACGACGCTCTGCCTTGGTGTGCCACACCTCTACGGTGACACTGAGGAAGCTTCTCAGATTAAATGTCTTCACTTGAATTCAGAAAATCCTGCAGCTGATGGGATCAGATTGGAAGGTTGCTGGAAGAGACCAGATTCATGGCGGTGTGTGTGTGTGTTTGTGTGTGAGTGTGTGTGCATGCGTGCATGCGTATGTGTGTGCGCACGTGTGTGTGTGCATGTGTGTGTGTGTGCATGTGTGTGTGTGTGTGCATGTGCGTGTGTATGTGTGTGCGCGTGTGCATGTGTATGTGCGTGTGTGCATGTGCGTGCGTGCGTATGTGCGTGCGCATGTGTGTGTGTGTGTGTGTGCATGTGCATGTGTGTGTGTGCGTGTGAATGTGTATGTGTGTGCATGTGTGTGCGTGCATGCGTGTGTGTGTGTGCATGTGTGTGTGCGTGCATGTGTGTGTGTGTGTGTGCAGGTAAATAAATCAGCAGTGTCTACCTGAGTGTACACAAGGGGCACGCTGATCATGTCGTAATGAAACAACAGGCTGCACCTCCCTCTGAACGTATTCAGCTCCTGTTGACACAAAACAGAAACAAGTCGTCTTTCTGAGCCAGAATCTATTAGAACCAGAACACCCAGGTGTGTGTGTGTCTTTGCGTCTGCAGCCTGCGCCTCACCTCCAGCAACAGTTTCAGCGTGTGATCGTCTTTGATTCTGCCCTCGCAGCGAGCCACGGCAGCCAGGTTGGTGAACCAAACACACGGGATCCAGTACTTGTTGTAAGGTGAGCGGAGACCCTCAAACTTCTTCCGCTCCTCTCTAGACATGAATCCTGCGAACGCGGCAGAGGAAAGACTTGTTTGGCACGTAGAAGAATCATTTAAGGAAAAACACACACACACACACTGCTGTTAAATCTTGTGAGATTTGGTTGCAAACATGTCTGCAGAGCAAATAAAACATTAATTACATAAAAATAAAGGTTAAACAGCTGCAACTTTTCTTTATTTAACGGCTCTGAATTGTGGATCATGAACGCTCTCGCGTTTGTCTTGGTGGGTAAAAGTAAAGCGGCACTTCTATCAGCACCCTCTCACCAGCCTCCACCACGTGATCCATGGTGGGGAAGCGTTTGAAGACGGCCGTGCTGACGGAGCGGAGGATGAGCAGAGCCGACAGGCTGGCGTAGCGCATCATGGTTCGTCTCAGCAGGCGACCTCGCTCGTCGTTCCCCTGGAGGCCTCCCGACAGAACGCACATGAGCCTATCAGGCAGCGGGATGCTGGTGTACTGACTCCACCAGCGGTTCACCACCAGGGTCACGTAGAAACCTGCAACACAAACACAGGTGCTTAGGGTGCAGAGGGGCTCTCCAGTAGACACGAACTGCTAAACATCTCATCTTTTTTCTATGACTGGAACAAGATGGAAAAAGGGTGAGATGCAGGAACCTGGCTCTGTTGGAATGCAAGAGAAGAAACAGGACCTCAAAGAAGAACTTGAGAAAGCCTGGAGAGTGAAGACATCGGTGGTGCCCGTGATCTTCGGGGCACTAACCCCCAGACCGGAGGAGTGGCTAAGGCCCTGTCCACACGTAGCCGGGGATCTGCCAAAACGTAGACATTTTTCTACGTTTTGGCCTGTCATCCACACGAAAACGGAGTTTTTTCACACGAAAACTGATCTTTTTAAAAACTCCGGCCAAAGTGAAGATCTGCGTTTTCTCCGTTTTGGGTGTCTGCGTGTGGACAGACAAAACCGGAGTTTTAAGGTCCGCAACGTCACTTTCCGCGACAAAAAATGCTGACATCACGTGTGCGACCTGTGTTTACACTAGCCGACAGCATGGATGCCCTCAGAGCTGTGCTCGCTTTATCAATTGTCCAAGCGCTTTTTGCTTGTTTGTTTTTGCAAGCGGAATTACTGCTCCTTGCGGAAGACCACAGACGAAGGACGAGGTTAAGAACGGGGGAAGTACTGCCGCCTACAGGTCTGGCATGTCCTTAACAACGTATTTATCCAGGTACGTGTGGACAGAGTTTTTTTAACGATGTGGTGTGGATGCAAGTTTTTGGAGGGGCGGACATTCGTTTAAAAAAAAACGGCTACGTGTGGACTAGGCCTAAAGCAGATCCCAGTTCAGACATCTCAGTCCAGAAAAGAGCAGCTCTAGGAACCCTCAAGCTCCCACACGTCTGGTAGAGGACCCGAGCTTGGAAGGGGCAGCCCACCCATGGAGGGGGAGATGTTTTTTACTTCCATCTATTCATTTTCATTTACAGTTGTCAGCATAAATGAGTACACCCCACTTCATTTGTCAGAAAACCTTTAGTTTCCTTTCAGAATCAACATTTTCTCTCACAAACGTGGGTCATCGATTACAAACAAGATCTTCACACATAAAAGTGGTTTTCCTAACAAATCCATTCAAGCCCATGTTGCAAAATGAGTACACCCCAGTTACAGTCTCAGGAGAAAAGCCACAGCAGGTGAGTCTAATGATTCATTTAAGAGGCGTCCAGCATACGGGTGACTATAAAAGGGCATTGCCTAACTAAGAAAAGCCCTTCATGCTGTCAGCAACGGCTCCACGTGTCTCAAAATCTGAGAAAGGAAATCATTTACACAGAAAAGGTGAGGGCTGCAAAAAGACCAGCAAAGCTTTACACATCAGTCAGAACACTGCAAGAAGTACAAAAGTGATCCAAACATTTAAGAAAGATGGAAGTGCAACCATCTTACAGAGATGTCCACGGATGTAAACATCTGGACAGGAGCGTCTTCTGACGTGAAGGGTTAAAGAAAGTCACCATGCAAGTTCACTGCAGTTGGCTACAGCGGTAGAAAGCCAAACTGGAGCGACCGTTCTCCGTGACGCCATACAGAGCGCACATGGGTATCGTCCACGAAGGAAGCCCCTCCTAAAGCCCACGCACCAAAAAGCACACCTAGGAGGCGTAAGTAGGGAGAGGGGCTTAAGGTACTAGGGCCCGAACGATATGCTTTTTTTGGGGGCCGATACCGATATAAAACTTTTAACAAAGGCCGATGGCCGATATATCTCCCTCACAAAAAAAAAAAATTCTTAAGCTTAACCCCTTCATTCTCTGCCTTTTTGATGCAAACTTATTTCTCTATTACGCACCAAAGAACTGTCTCAATAACTCACGAGGGCTTCCAAGTAATGCAAATAAGATTTATTTAGCAGATCTCAAAAACAACAGAACACACAAACTCAGTCACAGCACAAATCTAACATTCAAGTTTTTTCTTGTAAACTGTGGTTTCCACAAATGCATTTTAACTTCAAGGAATATTCCACCACTCAGTAAAGTTGTGTCTTGTTAAGATTCCCCAGAGTTAGACAAGTCAGAAAAAGCATTTTATAACCAGCCCAATATGATCTGGCAGCAGTTGGTTTTCTTAGTTTAGCATAAAACAATGTAAGTGAATTCACATAGATTGTAGTGTTTTTTTATGTAGGTGAATGCAAGCCTTCCCTTCCATTGCTTTATGCTAAAACTGGTTACAACATGTTGTTTCTGACTTGGCTAACTCTGGGGAATCTAACAACACACACAAGTTTAGGGACAGAAGATCCCTATAAGAATATTAAAATAATTAAAATACAGCAATAAATAAAACGTAATACTTGTGCTTTGTAACAAAGTAACACTCTCTGGAGGTTAACTTGGTGAACTTATTCACCCTGGACAGGAAATAACTGCACATAAGAAACATAAATAATAATAAATAAATAAAAAAGTTCCAAAACAATAATTTGTGTTTAAAGTTCAAAGGAGTGGAGCCACACAACATGAGTTCATTAAGCTGGCGCCATCTGCTGGATAGGTAGTGCATTATCGGCCGTCTTTTTGGCCGATACTGTTATTGACCCCAATATCGGCCGGCCGATATATCGGTCGGGCCCTATAAGGTACAATACATTTTTCCACCTCTAGGTGGTGATCTGGTGAATTTTTATAAAGTCTACTTCACTTATATTTTTAATACATCTGTAGTTTTATCTCATGTGAATTAATGTCTGTAAGTTGCTCTCATGGTAAAAAGCTCCTGTTTCAGGAACCAGAAGCGAGCAAATCCTCATCGACTCCCATGTTAAAAATACCAATTTCACAGCAGAAATAAGCATGTTTACAGCCTGGTACCAAAACATGTTTTGGGTTTAAATGATCTAGTTTACACTCATGACAACTCTGTGAGGGTGAATTTTTTTCTCACTCTTCTGTTTAAGTGTATTAAAAGCCTAAAATTCTGTATAATTAATGAGCATCAGACCCACGTGACCACAGAGCTAGCTCCGTGGAAAGGCCTCAGCCTCGGCCTCGCCTGAAAACTGTTCCGTCATTTTTCAGTCTCTCAACTTAGACCAGTAGTTGTAGCGTTTGTGCGTTCTTTTTGGACATTATATGTGCAATTGTTGGACAAACTGACTTGCTGTGGCATTAATTGCACTAATAGAGCATCCAAGGAGTCTCCACTTCATTTTTTTCGATAAGTAAAATTATATTTATGTGTTTTAGGTCACTGCCGAGCTGAGCTTAGATTTTAACATGTACTGTTTAACCCTGAAATTTAAATGTAATAGGGTAAAACCCAGTGCATTTAACATAACGCTGCACTTTAGAAAATGGGTTGAATTATAACGTGTTGGTGGAGCTGGGTTCCGACTATCGGCTTGTGGAGCTCTCGGGAGATCGATGTTTTCCACCCGTTCTCCCCTCCCCGCAGCTCGGCGCATCTCAGATCGCTACGGCGCTTATCTGCTGTGCAGCTGCCGGCTTGTGGAGCTCTCGGGAGACCTCTGTGTTCCACCCGGTTTTACCCAGCGGTCAGCCTGGCGTATCTCTTGATTCAGAAGCTCTGGTGTTGTGCACAGTTGGTTGTAGCTAGGTTGCTACCTCCGTTAGCTTAGCTCCCACCTCCGCGTTAGCTTTGGGTTAGCTTCAGGTTAGCTTGTAGCTAGTTCGACCGGATGTCGTCAGTTGATCCCAGCCTTCCAGCCCCACCCTCAGCTCCACCTCTCTTCCCTTTTGTGGAATTGTCTGGGCTTGACGGAACCTGTGAGACGGTCAAAATGGCGGTGGTGGCCACCTCCCATTTCCCCTCAAAAACGTGTTATTGGAGCTTATGGAAATGAATTGTCCAGTGTAAACGTTGATGCTTCTGACACCAGCCCCCAGCGGATGACGGTGGAACTGCAATTTATTTCACTTCTGCATTGGCCTCAATTTCTGTCCCGCATTGTGGGAGCTTGTTTAGAATCAGAAATCATAAACCAGTATATCAAAGGTATTTAATTAATATAATGACCTTCTAAAATGGTAATAACAGCATTGCTAACAGCAGATGGTTACCCGCACTGGTCCGCACGTGTCGTCATTCTGCAGGACATTTCTGTAGTAAAATCTTCTCTAAAGAAATGTTGGACTCGTCTAAAACGCATCAGAGAAGCGGTCAAGTCTATTTGTCTACAACGTTGACAGCTGAAACCTCAGAACAGCGCGATGAGGTCACATCCTGCCGTGATTCTAGGACTCAGGAAACACTGAACACCTTTCAATGAACAGCTGCTTAAAGGCTTGAAATGCAAAACAAGATTTTCAGGACATTTTCTAGAGTGGAGCACAAAAATAAGAAGTTAAAAACCTACCCAACACGAAGGACATGGGGATGAGGCTGGCGTAGTGGTTGCAGTAGATGGCCAGCTTCTCAAAATACCTTTTCTGCTCATCAGAAAGGACGAATCTAAAAAAAGGGACGAAGCAAACATGTAGTTTACTGTTAAATGACCCTAAAGCTCCATCAGACAGGTATGGGTCTCACCTGTAGGTGATGCTGATGGCCGTGTACATGGCAAAGAAAGCCAGGAACTCCTTGTACAGAACCTTGTAGATGCTTCCCTTCCAGGCCAGCAGCAGCTTGGAGAAGCCACAGAAGCGGGCGTTTGCGACTCTGGCGGTGTAGGTGACGGTCATTACTGATGGACTTCTGGTCTCCAGTCAGATAGGCTGCTTGGAAGAAAACACGACATCACTAATTAAAGGTCAGACGCCTTTAAAGGGACCGTTTATTAAGAGTGAAAACAGAAACAATGCATCCGAGAGCATCTTCTCACCTTTAATGTCCGGCTGGTCTGCTCAGAGCAACTCTGCGTTGTTGGCACCACAGAAGAAGTGACCTCGAGAGTTTACCTCTTGGCAGTGGCGTGTTCTGGACTTAATCCTCAGTGTGCCCCCGGGGTAAATCCCCAAAAACAAGGAGGAGGAGCTCGTTAGTGAGGCCCCTGACCGGGGGAGCGGCGCGCCATGATGGACCACAAACGACAGGCCGCGGCGCCACGCCGCCAGCTGCAGCAGGACATCACGAACCAGCAGCAAGTGGACCATGCAAACGTTTGTGTGAAACCAGGTCAAAACTAAGGATCTGAAATTAGAACCTATATCACTGATGCTTATAAATGACCTGTTTATTATGGGATAGGATGAATAATTCCCCTAAAAAACATAGAAGCTGGTAAAATGAACACAAACACACAGCAGCTGAGGAAAGTTTGTTTTTTTATTCACACTCCCAATAAAATTTAAATAAAACCTATAGAAAACAGATTCTTGTCGACTCCGACGCTTTCAGAAGAGCAGGAAACACGATCAACGGTCTTTTCTGAAGATTCTTACAATCATTTTAGACTGAGAAACAATCATTTCAGTTCACAAATACCATCGCTCTTTATTCATGTGGGTATGCAGCCAGGCGGTCTCCCGGGGATCTGGTGAGAGAACAAACTCCGCCCGAGCAGCCGTTCCCCTTTACCATAATTACTACATTTAATCACCACTTCTCGTATTGGTGTCATCCTCACCATCAGAAAGCTGGATGGACGCACGAGAGACGAGTTTGAATCCAGACCAAATCACGGCGAGTAAACGCGGCGATGGCGCCGCCCGCCTGCAACGCTCAACGCCGTTTCCACATTGGAGGCTGTAAACCAGACAGGAGGGCTGTTAAACACATTAAGACTAAAACGACGGTGAGAGAGGATGAAGTGTGAGTGAAGCGGCGTTAAACGGCCCCGTCGCAGCGAGACGTGGGCCGTGACCCAATCGGCGCAGGAATGTTGGTCGTTGCTCTGCCTGGGAGGACTGAGGATGGAGGGATGGAGGGAACCACTCGGAGAAGCTTCAGACTGTTGAGGGTGGGGGAGGGGGGTTGAGGAGAAGGTCCAGCAGATGGGGGGGGGCTCACTTGTTGGGGGGTTTGTAGGGTTCCAGAAGCTGCTTAGAGAACGTGTTGACCTTGTCGGCACCTCGGACTTCATGGGGCAGCAGTGGAAGCTTCACTATGTGGAAATCTTCATAAAGGTCCTCCATCTGCACCAAAAGGACAAGAAGCCGTTTACCTCCCTGTTCAGGTAATAAACACTCAAATCTATACAAGTGCTTCGAGTCATTCCTCCACCTTTAAAAACGCCGCGCCCTTACCTGATCTAAATACTTGGACTGAATTTTGTGACGAGCTTCACACATTTTACACGACTTCTCCGTATCTGGGAACACGAGCTGGTTGACGATGATGTTGTGCGTGTCGATGCGACACTTGGCCAGCTCCTGGATCAGCCGCTCGGTCTCGTAGAGCGAGAGAAACTCAGCGATGCACACACAGATGAAGGTGGTCTGTTCCTAGAGGGAAAGTCGGAGTAGAGAATCGTTATAGCTCTCGGTGGCTAAATCGTTAACTACAGACGCATCTGAACTTAAAGCAGCACTACAGAGTTTGAAATGCTCCAAGCTGTCGCCTTCAAACCGGTTTCGGTGGTTCTTGAGCAGCTGCACACTGGACAGCACTCTGCTGACCAGAAACTGCACTAAACAGCTTTGGTGTTTGGGTCAGCACCCGTGGAAACCTGCTTTATGGGAACAGCCGTTTACTGTGTCGGTGGCTAATATAAAGGCTAGCAGTCAGCTTTTTCTGTTGGCCAACCGTCGATAAAGCACAGGGAGAGTAGTTAGTAGGGGGCACCGATTGCAGTTCTTGGCTGATCGCTGAGCTTGAAAAAAAAAAAAAAAAGATTGGGGCCGATAGATCGGTGCATCCCTGGTAGTTAGCTTTTTCTGTTGGCATAAAGGCGGAGCCTGGAAGGAAAAGTAAGAGCATAATGTCTTTGGAGAAGCAAAGAGCTAAAAACCAGAGTGAACATCGGCGCAGCCTACGCTAGCTTGATGGAGCTAAAGGAGGCAACAAAATAACAGACCGAGTGTGACCTGGCTTTCAATTGAATTAAATTCAAAAATACTTCATTAATCCCAGAGGGAAATTGATTGCTGTAGTAGCTCAGAATAATAATAATAATCAAGTCATCAAAGAGTTATTGTATATTACAATGGCTGTTGGCAGGAAGGAGCTCCAGTAGCGGTCAGTGTTGCAGCCAAACTGAAGAAGCCTCTGACTGAAGACACTCTTCCGTTGTCGGACAGTCTTGTGCAGCCGTCCTACTGCATGCCCACTCGACCCCATTCCGACTAAGCTGCTCCAAGCTATTGCTCCTACAGTAGCCGCATTAGTCACACATGTGATCAACGCATCACTGACATCCGGTACATTTCCCACCTCTCTCAAGCATGCTCAGGTTAAACCGCTGCTAAAAAAACAAAACATCTCTTCCTCCAAATCATGTGGAGAACTACCGACCAACCCTCTTTTCCTCCCTAATTCTGTCCAAAATCATTGAAAGGGTGGCTTTCAATCAGATCACAGAATACCTCTCTCAAAACTGTCTGCTTGACCCTTACCAATCTGGGTTCAAAAAGGGCCACTCCACTGAAACTGCTCTGTTAGCAGTGACGGAATCCTTAAAAGAAGCTAGAGCGACTGCCAAATCCTCAGTGCTTATCCTGCTCGACTTATCGGCTGCATTTGACACTGTCAACCATGGCTTCCTTTTGTCCACACTCTCTAGCATGGGCATCACAGAGAAAGCACACGCCTGGTTTGAATCATACATCACAGGACAATCATTCAGTGTATCTTGGCTTGGACAATCCTCTACCGTGCACCATCTTGCCACGGGAGTCCCCCAGGGCTCTGTACTAGGACCTCTTCTCTTTGCCATATACACCACCTCACTGGGTGAGATAATTCAATCACATGGCTTCTCCTTCCACTGCTATGCAGACGACACCCAGCTCTATCTGTCATTTCCACCGGAAGACCACACTGTCCCTGCACGAATATCAAACTGTCTCTCTGACATATCAAAATGGATGAAATCCCACCATCTCCAACTCAACCTCTCTAAAACTGAATTAATTGTCATCCCAGCAAAACCATCCATACAGCACAATATCTCAATCCAAAATGACTTCCTATATCTGGCTCCTTCAAAGGCAGTTCGAAATCTGGGTGTTGTGATCGATGAACACCTGACCTTTAAAGATCATGTTACCTCTGTTGCTCGTTCATGCCGCTTTGAGCTGTATAACATACGAAAGATCAGACCACACCTAACACAACATGCCACCCAGCTCCTGGTGCAATCTACTGTCATCTCCCGCCTCGATTACTGCAATGCCCTTCTAACTGGTCTTCCAGGCTGTACTGCGAGACCTCTTCAAATGGTCCAGAACTCAGTGTGGTCTTCAATCAGCCAAAAAGAGCAAACGTCACCCCTCTGTTCATTGAGCTCCACTGGCTACCGCTAGCAGCACGCATAAAATTCAAATTGCTAACATTAGCATACAAAGTCCGAGATGGTACGGCTCCCATCTACCTGAATCCTCTTGCAAAGGCTTACGTCTTGGCTCGGCCCTCCGGTCATCACAGGATCGTCGGCTAGCAGTGCCTACACCACGTTCAGGACAATCCAGACTCTTCTCATGCATCGTTCCACAAATGTGGAACGACCTACCAAGCACTACCAGAACAGCGGCTTCCTTTTCAATTTTCAAGAAACTCCTGAAGACCCTGCTCTTCAGAGAGCATCTTCTAAACTAGCACCCTCCCTGCACCCTGCACCCCCCTCTCTACTGTCCACTCTTTGTTCACTCTTCTCCATGATTCATCATGCTGCCTCACTGCCACCTACGACTGACTGGAAATTGTTTGTTGTTGTTGCTGTTGTTAACCTCAAGGGCAACATGCCGATTATCACTTGTAAGTCGCTTAGGACAAAAGCGTCTGCTAAATACATAAAGATAAACATGGAATGCTCAGGGTTGTCCATAATTTTCTTGATTCTCTGGAGAATCCTTCTTTGCATTATCTCCTCCAGTGGTTCCACAGTCGTCCCCAGAACAGAACCAGCCTTTGTTATTAAGCTGTTGAGCCATTTCAGGTCCCTGCTTCTGATGCTCTGTTGCTATTGGATTTGTAAGTAATAATATTTTTTTCCCAATAGTTACTTTGTGTTTTATTTTAGTATTAGTTGGCTCATGCAAGTGTTAGCTCGTTGTTAGCGCTAGCTACAGCAGGGTTGTTTACGACAGCTGCAAAACCACTTTCAACCAGTAGGGTGGAGGAGCAGGAAACTGTTTAGTGTTGCTTTAAATACACGATTTTTTAAAACTCTTACAGGATCTTTGAACTGCTCACTGACGGAGCGAATGACCGGGAGGGTTTCCTCGAGCTTGGAGGCCAGCTGGTCTGCGTTCATGTCGCCCAGACCGAGCATGTTACACATCTAAACAACACAACACACAGACAACTCCGTTTAAACGTTGTACACATCATCTAAACACAGCTGTACACATCATCTAAACACAGCTATTCAAACTGCTGGTCCCATCACCTGAGAGATGAAGGGGCTGATCTGATTCTTTATCTTCATCAGGCGACCCAGACCTCGCTCCACGATGGTGGGGAAGTTGAGCAGCCTCAGCGTGTGGCCGGTGGGGGCCGTGTCGAACACCACCACAGAAAAGTTCATTCCCTTTACTAACCTGATGCACAGGCAGGATAAAGAAATCACGTCAACACTGATTCTAAACACTTGAAAAAACTGCTCGATATGACTGAGTGTTTTCACCTCATGACCTCTGCATAGCTCATGGCTTCATCGATACCGGGGAAAGCACTCATGGCCTCCTGCATCATCTTCTTGCCCATGCTGAGCATGTTGTCCTCCTCAAAGAACTCATCAGGCAGCTCTGCGACACCCAGGCTCGGGTCAATCTCCTGCAATAAGGCACGACAGGAAACAGGTGAGCAAAACACACAAACCGTCTGACGATTTGTTCCCACCCTCCAGCGATTCAGCATTTCTATCGCTGCTTTATCAAACAGTTCTTGGGAGACTCACAGATCTCTTAACACTGACACAAGATAAATAAACCTCTTTATTTGGCCTCCTTGCTCTTCTTGTTTGAGTGTGTAAAAATATTTTTGTTCTTTTAAACATGTTAAGGGATTTTTAGGCATTGCATTGCTTACCATAGCAAAGAGGTTGTCATATCCTTTGACTTTAGTAGGCACCTTAGAGAACTTCTGGTCAAAGGCATCGGAGATGTTGTGGGCGGGATCGGTGGAGATGATCAGGACGCTCTCCCTGACAGCAGCCAGCTGCACCGCTAAGCTACAGCTATGGAAAACATCAAAATTAAACACTCAAAAAAAAAACTCCTTATGTCAGCAACCCAGTTTGTACTCAACGGTTTTCCAGCACTGCAAAAATGTTTGCGTCAGCTCTCTGTGTAATTTTCTTTCAATGAGCTAATTTCTGTTGTAAACCCACAATACTGGGCAACGTGTCCTCAGGCTGGGTTTCCTTTGGAAATTATTTGGCGCTTTAGTGCATTTTAGTTAAAATTTTAATTTTCTGCCTAAAACTGTCAGTGTTGTGTTGTCGTCAGGTTAAAACTGCACTGTATTTGAATTCAAATCTGCCATCGCTATTGGCTAAGAGGTACCCTATGATGTTAGCTGGTACATTATGATGTCACAATGCCGTGAGCGCGTGTGTGCGCGCAAGCGCCTTCTCGGTCTGCTGGGCAACAGCATTTGTGGCATTTTTCAAACAGGAAGTGGGAGTGGAGTAAGAACCTGGCAGGAGCGACTTTTAAAGAGCAAGTCACCCCCCCTACCAGAGTATTACTCCACTCCCACTTCCTGTTTGAAAAATGCAACAAATGCTGTTGCCTAGCAGACCGAGAGGGCGCACGTACACGCACACACACACACACAGGCTCACAATCACAATGACATTGTGACATCATATGGTACCAGCCAACGTTCTAGGGTACCTCTTAGCCAATAGCGATGGCAGATTTAAATTCAAATGCAGTGCAGAGTTTTTACCTGACAACAGCACAACACTGACAGTTTTAGGCAGAAAATTAAAATTAACTAAAATGCACTAAAGTGCAAAAATATTGACTACACGTGTCTGCAGCACGATTAGACACACATTTATATAGTTTATCAGAAAAAAGTAGATTTGGGGGTGACTTGCTCTTTAAATAAGCAGTGATTCTCTCAGCTGTGATGTAAGAGTTTCTGTCCGGTGTTCCAACTATCCGTGCTCCCCGTGGAAATGTGCTACTTTGGGGAAATGCGCATGCGCAGGCTGATTATTGCGTCACAGGCTGTTTACAAGTCGAGACGCGCTACCTGTGGAAGTTAATGTTCAATCTCATCAATAATCTAGTTACTTTCAACTCGTCGAATGTCACAGTAAGTATTTCTTTAAGTTGTTTTATTAAATGACTGCTTGCTGTATGTTTACCTGACAGTTAGCTTGTAAATGGCTTCTAAAATATCGTTATACTGTAAACAATAAATTTCTCCCATTGTTTACAGTCATTCTGAAAGAGTCCCAAATTAATATCCAAAATTTTATATTATACATATAATTTATAATAGTTGTATAATCTCCAAAATTATACATTCAAACAAATAACTATAAGTATTGGGGGGAAAACATATTTGTTCTATGTGTTTTAATTTGTCTAATAAAGGATTAGGCTGAGAAATAGAACGGTAAGAGGTAACGTCTTACAAATCTCCATTTTTATGAATCACTTTCTCGACATGGGTGAAAGTAGTTGGTAAATCGTCATTGTTCTGAGAATATTCAAATGTTTTTAGCAACTAAGGGTGTAAATGCAGTTTAAGCAACTTTTTTGTTCAAAGTTTCACCACAAGATGGCACTGTGATTTTGTTAATGCCCTAGAAAGTTTATTTAACATGTTTATTTAAAGTATTATTTTTCATGTTTTCAATACATTTCGTAGCATTTACACAGAATGCACAGAATTAATAATTTTTGATATTTGAGTAATTTTGAATTGGTTTATTTTGATATGGTGTGTTTAAGA
The DNA here is from genome assembly GCF_043380555.1 of Nothobranchius furzeri. Taxonomy (NCBI): domain Eukaryota; kingdom Metazoa; phylum Chordata; class Actinopteri; order Cyprinodontiformes; family Nothobranchiidae; genus Nothobranchius; species Nothobranchius furzeri. Next base: position 25,389,632 of record NC_091746.1, read on the forward strand.
GCGCTGTGACGTCACTTCCTGTCTCTCGTAGCTTCGGAGATTTTATTGATGCGCACGGACAATTTGTGCCAATTAAGAACATTTGAGAAGAAGGTTAAGTGTTTTCAAGTCTACCGGTTTGTCTACTAGCGGGCCAAAGTGGTATGTTTATTCTTTATTTATAAACTCTGTATGTTAGCAAACTTAAGGCAAATAACTTGTTAATTTGTACATGATTTATGCTTTTTCATTAGTTCTACGGTGTTCGTCGTCGTCGTCTTCCTCCGCTTATCCGGGTCCGGGTCGCGGGGGCAGCATCCCAACTAGGGAGCTCCAGGCCGTCCTCTCCCCGGCCTTGTCCACCAGCTCCTCCGGCAGGACCCCAAGGCGTTCCCGGACCAGATTGGAGATGTAACCTCTCCAACGTGTCCTGGGTCGACCCGGGGGCCTTCTGCCGGCAGGACATGCCCGAAACACCTCCCCGGGGAGGCGTCCAGGAGGCATCCTGACCAGATGCCCAAACCACCTCAACTGGCTCCTTTCGATCCGGAGGAGCAGCGGTTCTACTCCGAGTCCCTCCCGAATGTCCGAGCTCCTCACCCTATCTCTAAGGCTGAGCCCGGCCACCCTACGGAGGAAACTCATTTCGGCCGCTTGTATCCGCGATCTCGTTCTTTCGGTCATTACCCAAAGCTCATGACCATAGGTGAGGATTGGGATGTAGATCGACCGGTAAATCGAGAGCCTGGCTTTCTGGCTCAGCTCCCTCTTCCCCACGACAGATCGGCTCAGCGTCCGCATCACTGCAGACGCCGAACCAATCCGCCTGTCGATCTCCCGATCCCTCCTACCCTCACTCGTGAACAAGACCCCGAGATACTTAAACTCCTCCACTTGAGGTAGGACCTCTCCCCCGACCCGGAGGTGGCAAGCCACCCTTTTCCGGTCGAGAACCATGGTCTCAGATTTGGAGGTCATGATCCTCATCCCAGCCGCTTCACATTCGGCCGCGAACCTACCCAGCAAGAGCTGAAGGTCAGAGCTGGATGAAGCTAGGAGGACCACATCATCCGCAAAAAGCAGAGACGAGATTCTCCTGCCACCAAACTCGACACACTCCACACCACGGCTGCGTCTAGAAATTCTGTCCATAAAAGTGATGAACAGAACCGGTGACAAAGGGCAGCCCTGGCGGAGTCCAACCCTCACTGGGAACAGGTCCGACTTACTACCGGCTATGCGGACCAAACCCAAGCTCCTCTGGGAAAGGGACTGAATGGCCCTTAACAGAAAGCCACCCACCCCATACTCCTGGAGCGTCCCCCACAGGGTGCCCCTGGGGACACGGTCATAAGCCTTCTCCAAATCCACAAAGCACATGTGGATTGGTTGGGCAAACTCCCATGCCCCCTCCATCACCCTTGCAAGGGTATAGAGCTGGTCCACAGTTCCACGGCCAGGACGAAAACCACATTGCTCCTCCTCTATCTGAGATTCAACTATCGATCGGACCCTCCTCTCCAGTACCTTGGAGTAGACCTTTCCAGGGAGGCTGAGGAGTGTGATCCCCCTATAGTTGGAACACACCCTCAGGTCACCCTTCTTAAAGATGGGGACCACCACCCCGGTCTGCCACTCCCTAGGAACTGCCCCCGATGACCACGCAATGTTGTAGAGACGTGTCAACCATGACAGCCCTACAACATCCATAGCCTTGAGATACCCTGGACGAACCTCATCCGCCCCCGGGGCTCCGCCGCTGTGTAGTTGTTTGACTACCTCAGCAACTTCTGCCCCCGAGATCGGACAGTCCATCCCCAGGCCTCCCAGCTCTGGTTCCTCCTCGGAATGCGCATTGGTGGGATTGAGGAGCTCCTCAAAGTATTCCTTCCACCGTCCGACTATAGCCTCAGTTGACGTCAGCAGCTCCCCATCCCCACTGTAAACAGTGTGAGCGAGTTGCTGCCTTCCTCTCCTGAGGCGCCGGACAGTTTGCCAGAACCTCTTCGGAGTCGATTGATAGTCTTTCTCCAAGGCCTCACCAAACTCCTCCCACGCCCGAGATTTTGCCTCGGCAACTGCCACTGCTGCACCCCGCTTGGCTATCCGGTACCTGTCTGCTGCCTCCGGAGACCCACAGACCAGCCACGCCCTGTAGGCCTCCTTCTTCAGCCTGACGGCTCCCCGAACCTCTGGTGTCCACCAGTGGGTACGGGGGTTGCCACCACGACTGGCACCGGCCACCTTACGACCACAGCTAGCAACAGCCGCCTCGACAATCGCAGAGTGGAACAAGGCCCACTCGGACTCAATGTCCCCCACTGCTCTCGGGACGTGGTCAAAGCTCTGCCGGAGGTGGGAGTTGAAGACCGTCTTGACAGGTTCTTCTGCCAGGCGTTCCCAGCAGACCCTCACTATGCGTTTGGGTCTGCCAGGTCTACGCTGCATGTTCCCTTGCCATCTGATCCAACTCACCACCAGGTGGTGATCAGTTGACAGCTCCGCCCCTCTCTTCACTCGGGTGTCCAAAACATACGGCCGCAGGTCAGATGATACGACTACAAAATCTATCATCGACCTGCGACCTAGGCTGCCCTGGTACCAAGTGTACCGGTGGGCATCCTTATGTTCGAACATGGTGTTCGTTATGGCCAAACTGCGGCTTGCACAGAAGTCCAATAACAAAACACCGCTCGAGTTCAGATTAGGTGGGCCGTTCCTCCCAATCACACCCCTCCAGGTCAAGCTGTCATTGCCCACGTGAGCATTGAAGTCCCTCAGCAGGACAATGGAGTCCCCTGATGGAGCACTATCTAGCACTCGTCCCAGGGACTCCAAAAAGGGTGGGTACTCTGAACTGAAATTTGGCCCATAAGCACAAACAACAGTCAGGACCCGTTCCCCGACCCGAAGGCGCAAGGAAGCTACCCTCTTGTCCCCCGGGGTAAACCCCAACACACAGGCAGAGAGTCTCGGGGCTAACAAAAAGCCAACCCCAGCCCTCCGCCTCTCACCCGGAGCAACTCCAGCAAAGTAGAGTGTCCAACCCCTCTCCAGGTCTCGGGTTCCAGAGCCAATGCAATGTGTCGAAGTGAGTCCGACTATATCTAGCCGGTACCGCTCAACCTCTGCCACAAGCTCCGGCTCCTTCCCCGCCAGCGAGGTGACGTTCCATGTCCCAAAAACTAGTTTTCTTGTCCGGGGATTGGACCGCCAAGGCTCCCGCCTTGGTCTGCCACCCGATTCGCATTGCACCGGACCCTTCATGTTCCTCCTGCGGGTGGTGGGTCCACAGTTGGACGAGCCCATGTATCCGGTTCGGGCTGGGCCCGGCCGGGCCCCATGGGCGAAAGCCCGGCCACCAGGCGCTCGCTCACGGGCCCCAACCCCAGGCCTGACTCCAGGGTGGGACCCCGGTAACCCTCCGGGCCGGGTACTCCGACTCTTCGTTTTAACCGCCATGAAAGATCCTTCGAACCGTTCTTTGTCTCACCCTTCACCTAAGACCAATTTGTCATGGGAGACCCTACCAGGGGCACTAAGTGCCCCAGACAACATAGCTCCTAGGATCATTAGGGCACTCAAACTCCTCCACCACGATAAGGTGACGGTTCAAGGAGGTGTTCATGTGGTGTAAAGATAAAGAAGATGCAAGACCGCATTAAACATCAGTAAAAGGAACGCTCGTGTCTCTCGTGTATGTGAACAAGCCGGCACAAAGGGGTTAATTTTTACAAAATGACTAAAATGCTTCTTACACTATCCACTTTTTTTCTCCATAAAATAAATTAACAGTAGCTAACATGGACAGACTGAATCAGCTGTTGAAATGCGCGTTGGTAAGAAAATTCGACGAGGAAGCACATAGTCATAACACCGGAATCGTTTTCCAAATCTGAGAGATGACCTCTAATAATTTATCTACAGCTGATTGTTTACAGTATCAACACTTTCTCCTTGATCTTTCCTCCTTCTTCCATTTTTAATGTCACAAAATGCTGCCGTCTATCAGAAAAGCCTTCAGAAATCCAGGAGAAGTGTTGATTATGTCTTTAAACAAAGGATGGATAAAAGACGGAGAACCTTATGCAGAAGGCTGTACACTTGGCCTATCAACGTATATCTGGTTCATATCGAACAAATAAAGTTGATAAAAGTTTAGAAAGTGACTTAAAACCTTCACAAGTTTTCCAAAACAACTGAACGAAACGAACATGTTCATAAGGCTTTTCAAACACGGGCACGTGTGATGAATTGTATTCCCTTGGGTCCATCACTGATTTACTCTCGAGTGTTTGGGCTGAAGCAACATCTGCAGATAGTCCAACAGGTTCCATCGTGATTCTTGTTCAAACAGCTGAAAACAAGTAGCTAAAACCTGATGAATGCATGTGTCATCTTGCTAACTTTAGCTGCTGACTGGGCTAGAAAGCGTTCAGTTGTCGACAATCATCGAACGATGATACTTTACTTGACACACAACATGAAGACTTTAGTTTAAAATCGGTACAATGTTAAGAAAAAGGCCTGCCCCTTTATTTTACTGAAACTGACACATGTCAAATTCTGAGTTGACACCTAGCTAGCTGCGTTAGCTAGCTCAGGTCGATGTGAGCACTTCCTGTACTTTACCTGCAGGTGGTTTTACCGACACCACCTTTCCCACCAACAAAGATCCATTTCAGTGACTTCTGTTCGATGATATTCTTCAGAGTTGGCTCTAAAGGCTCCACGTCGGGCGCATCTTCGAATTCGTCTTCCATCGCAGAAGCGGCAGCCATCTTGCTTGTACACAGACAAGACCGGTGCGTTCAAGGCTCCTCGGAATTCCGAACAGTCCAGCGGGTGTTTATGCGTTAGTTGTGAGTAGCTCTTGAGATGCTACTGGCTATTTTTATTCATTTAATTACCTTTAATGTTATTTTAGACTTTGTAAACTGAGTATCATACACGTGTGATCAAAAGAAAAGCGTTAAAGCACACAAACTAAAAAGACAACATCCTGAAAAAATTGTAGTTTACAAGTTCTGCCTCTGGATGAATCGTCACGTGACGTGGGGTGCGTTTGTTGACAGGGTACTTTTGCCAATGAAACACCATCATGGTGGTCTTCCATCAGACCACCAGTGAAATCTATAAAATATGAATCTGTTGGATGACATAATAGACTTCTTCATAGTTAGTTTGTACAAAGAATATTCTTTTGCCCCTTTTAACAGTCTTACTCTTTTATACTTTTTAATTTTTTGTTGTCATGAAGCGATTTGCGATTATTGAGAGGTGCTATGTAAAAAATGTTTTTTCTTCTTTCTACCTCCTAAAAGTCATGATTGTTAAAAAGATAAATTTATGTGCACACACAACAAAGAAGTGGTGCCAAATTTAAGGCAACATTTTTTTTAGTTTTACTGTTGTTGCGGAAGTGTTTTATCATCTTATTATTGTTTAAGTGATAAATGAGGTAATGTTGTTGGGTTTATAGCAACAGAGGTTGTAACTGGATTTTAAAATGTGCAATAATTTGTTAAGAAAACACTTTTGGTGTTTTAAGCAACATTTGTGTATCATTATCTTGATAATTGGTACAATACCAAACCAGAAACACGAGGAGAAAGGAAACTTAATGTAGTGTTTTTTATCTAAAAATAAATCTTAATTCTTAAAAACTTTTACTTTATTTGTTTGATTGAAATAATTTTTTTATATATTTTTATTTTATTCCGTTATTTTTAATAGTTTTATTTGAAAACGTTTCTTTGTTGCATTATACATATATTCTCCTCCTTTATATTCTACATAAAGCTGCCTTTTATTAGATAAACCTGTTTTAACCCATTACAACTTTTTTTCTTAGTTCTAGTTGATACAAAACATGTTCATGAAGTTTTCTATACAAAATTCCTCACAGCAGCATTATTCTTAACCGTTTTAATACCTTCCAGAATGAGCCGTTTCAAGGATCTGTCACTTTAAGAAAACAAGCTGGAGCTGGCCACACCCACTCGTCACCTGATATGCTGCTGTAAGCTGAGAGGCTCAGAGTAGAGCTGCTTTTTCTCCAGCCTAGAGAGGCAAGGGAGGGTCCCGCCAGTTTGTGATGTCACAAACAGGGACTTTTTGAAATGGCTGTTAAAGGCTATTCATTTTTAAAATCAAACACTGACAGACAGAATATGCATGGACGTTAACATTTGGAGTGTTTATAGAGGCAGCAAAGACTGTCATGGCAGCACTTTAGGGTTCTACAACCCCCCAAGGCACTTCACAACACTGTAGTGATCTATAGTTTGTATATTTATACACTGTAATTAGAGCTAAATATTATAATCAGAAGTGGTTGTTTTTATCATCAGGGAGTTTACTTAAACACTCTGTATTGACTGAGAGACAAGAAAAGAGAGAGTTGGGATCGTTTAAGAATCTTTAATTTTTATAATTATAAATTCTTACAATCTACCAGGACTATCTCAATGATGAATGCATACGTATTTGAATGTTATAGTGTTGGTGTGTGTGTGTGTGGTTCAGAATCTCTAGGCTGACGTAGCGAATCTGGTTGTTATGACTAGGCTACCACGAGGCTTCAGAAGCTGATGACATGAGCCGCCATTTTGCCGTAACCACGTACCCTGTGGAGCCTCCCGTGTAGATCAGGAATTGCCAGGTCCTCGGACCTTTAGATGTGTGGAGCTGGTGAAACAGCGGTCGCAACACTACAAAGCCCGTCTGAGGGTCGACTCCGGTAGCAGCGGCAGGCGTCAGCGAGTTCACTCTTATTTTGAAGGGACGTCGTCTTGTTGTTCAGACGACGGAAATCTCCAGCTTGACAGTTCTCTGCTTAAAGTAGGAAAGTGCAGCTGGCCAGTCTGCACCTCTCTTTAATGATGACGAAGGACTCCTTAGGACCTCCACTGAACAGAACTGAGGTTAAAATGGAACTGAGTATAAAATGGCGTTGCCTTGTTTTATATCCCCTAGTTGTTTTCAAATCTTAGTAAACCGGATTGGACAACTTCATTAAACAACCCAGATTCTGCCCTACCACAGACGAAAGTTCTGATTGGTTGAGAACAATGTGTCATGCGTTTCCATGGTAATGTAGATCAGTCTGTCTGGTGCGTGTTTATTCATTAAACACATAACTCATGACATCTTTATTTCACAGATCATTCACCTGATTATTAATGATCAACATCTGCTTTGATTAGCTTTATCACGAATAAAGTACTTTGATTAATTAATGGAAAGCGTTCTTCTTCTCTTCTTCTGTCTCTTCTGGAATGTAAACATACTGAAACCAGCATCCGACCTTGGCGATTCCTACACGTTGTTACTGTGTGAAGGGGCAGCTGTTAAGGGCAGACAATAGGATCTTAATAACGCTACAACACAATCAATCAGCTACTATGTAGCCATAGCTGCCCTGAGGCGTGCTGACAGAGGCAAGGCCTGCTGAACACAGGCGTCACCGGTCCCTCCGATCACCGCCAGCAGGCGAGGTGGGTTAAGTGTCTTGCCCAAGGACACCACAGCAGCATTATCTGGTCAGAGCCAGGATTGAACCTGCAACCTACTGATTACTGGACAACCCGCTCTACCTCCTGTCCCTTTTTGGCTTGTTGTTCAAGTCGGCAACTCTAGTGTTCCGAGTTATCTGAATTAGAAAAACACAAACAGCAAATCAGCTTACTCAGCATTTTAGCAAAGTTAAATGAAAAAGCTGCAGATGGACTCCTCGACTCTCCTGAGAAAATCATTTAGTCACAGGAACACACACACGAAGTGACCACAGGACATGAAGCGCGTCACCAATTCGGTTTTGCTGTCAGACTTTTCACCTCCTATCCTTCTGGATTCATCACTTTCATCTCTGATTTCCAAACAGTGCCAGGCCAGGATCCATACGCGTGCTGTCTGAGCTCGCACGCACCTCATCCCGCTGGGGAAGGAGCAGCTTGGCTCCACGTCTGCTCCGCCACAGTCGGTCTGTCGCAGTCGGCGTGGCCAGAAAAATGGGCCCAGATCCGCCCACCGGTGGTGCAGTTTACACACTGCAGAGTCCAACATCCAGGCTCGGACTGATACGGCGACATCTGAAGAAAGCAAGCCAAGGTCCAGATCTGCAGCCTCATTCTCCAGCATCTGTCGACGGTTTGCTGCCGCTCCTTTCAGCTCTAGAGAGGAATTCAGCTTTTCTTTGTAGGAGGTGTAGCTCTGAGAACGTCCTTTCTGCAAAGGCGGATCGATCGACATCCAGAACGGATCAAAGGAAGATCCAAGAAGATGCAGGAGGCGAGGAGGGCGGCAGTGTCTGGGTTTGGGCATGTAGTGATAGTCATCAGCACTGGCCAGAAGGGTGCAAGGTCAGACTGGCTGAGAGTACGTAGGCAGATGAGCTCTCAGCTGTAGAAACGGAGAGTCCAGAGCCGTGTCGTCCTGGTCTTTAAGCAGAGCCCCAGTTGGAAGCTGGTGTTGAACAAGAGCAGATCCAGGCCAAACGAAACGGCGTAAACATGGCCTCTGCATGTGGAGGGTCTGGACACTTGTCCCTTTCTGTCTTCATCTTCACCTGCTGAGGTGTTTTGCTCCCAAAAGCAGAAGTCACCGAGTCTAAGAGTCTTATCACACAAACAGGGCGTTATTGAGCAAGGCAGCGCATGTTCCCCCTCGCCCAGAAGGTTCTGCTGTTTGGACTAAACCCGCAGATCTGGAGCACTTCGGTTCGGTCTGACTGGAGTTTTAAAAATGGAGATTTTTCATTTATAATTTTAGCTTTCAGACAGAAAAAACATTTTCAATTTAAACTTTATGAGAAATTTATTCAGATTTTACACTAAATCGACTTTTATGATCAAAGACACATCACAGTGTAATTTCTAACACATCTTTATTTATAAATTGTTATTGCTTAATTATAAACACTAGTTTTTATTTGCATTCTTATTATAATAAATCTTAAACAGTCTCATAAAGTGGTTTTCATGTACATGAAGACACCCGACCGCAGATGTAGAAGAAGTATCATCTGCGTAAAATGAGTTGATCAGGATGCGGTCGAGTCGAGTCCAGGTCTGATCCAGATGTTTACACTCAGACTGAATTTATCCTTCACGATTCCGTTCCCGTCCTCGGTTCTCACTCAGAGGGAGAAGAGCTGGTCATGTGACTTGTCCTGTTGCCGGGCAGGTTGTGGCGGAGGTCTGGGCGTGGAGGACGGCACGCTGCGAATCGTCTGGTTACTGTGGTCCGCCGCCTTCGCCCGATCCTCCAGAAACTTGTCGAACTCTGGGGGGAGGGGCTAGTTATTAATACGAGCTCAAGCAAAAAGGAGGAAGGTTGTTTTGTGCACACACACACACACACACACACACACACACGGAAACGTACCTTCGCTCGTGACCCCCTCGCAAACCGAAGACTGCTCTTCCTGCTGTTTAAAGACCACATACTGAGTTTTGTTTCACTGTCAACGCCACATTTCTTCATTCATCTCACCATGTCGCCGGACAACCATCTGTCCACGTCGTTCTGCTGCAGAGAGCTACTTGCTGGTGGCATCTAAGAAGGAGTCAATATAAGGTTTTTACTCCTTTCCATCATATTCATCTAAACTAAATCCACATGAGTGTTTTAGTGGCGTACACACCCCTCCTGTGACCTGCAACCGTGAGTCCAGAGCTTCCGCCAGGCCTTCCACAGCTCCAGGATCTTCATACCTCACGCTGAACAGACACAAAGACAAATTTGTGAGGCAAGTCCCAAGAAGTCAGCTCAATGGCAAGAACAAACCCCGGGCGAATAACAGCTCCACCCTGCCAGTTTTCAGACATCCTGCAGGAATAATAAGCTGGCCAAAGGAAGAATTACAGACCACAGATGTTAAGACACGGGAGCTTCTAACCATGCATGGAGGGCTCCATCCCAAATCCAGTCCCCCAAGACTGTACACTAGCCCTGAAGACTAGTGAGTGTGATAGCCATAGTCCCGGATGGAACATCCAAGATCCAGAAGTACATCAACGACAAGGCACCAACAGATGACATGTCTCAGACAACGGTGACCAGAGGAGGAGGAGTGGGATGTACCACCAACAGATAACTGAAGTAGCTGATATCAGACCGTGACTAACACAACATGCCACCCAGCTCCTGGTGCAATCTACCGTCATCCCCCGCCTCGATTACTGCAATGCCCCTCTAACGGGTCTTCCAACCTGAACTGTGAGACCTCTTCAAATGGTCCAGAACGCAGCAGCGCGCCTGGTCTTCAATCAGCCTACGAGAGCACACATCACCCCTCTGCTCACTGAGCTCCATTGGCTACCGCTAGCTGCACGCATCAAATTCAAATAGCTAGCACTAGCATAAAAAGTCCTGGATGGTACGGCTCCCATCTACCTGAATCCTCTCGTTAAGGCTTACGTCTCGGCCTGCCCACTCCGGTCATCAAAGGATCGTCGGCTAGCGGCATCTACGCCGCGTTCAGGACAACCCAGACTCTTCATGCGTCGTTCCCCGGATGTGGAACAACCTGCCAAGCTCTACCAGAACAGGTGCGTCCTTGTCGATTTTCACGAAACTCCTGAAGACCCTGCTCTTCAGAGTGCATCTTCTAAACTAGCACCCGTCCCCCACTGTACTGCCCTCTTCTTGTTCACTTCCCTTTATGATTTATCATGCTGCCTCACCGCCACCTAGGACTGACTGATTAGTGTTTGCTGTTAACCTCAAGGGCACCCTGCTGGCTTCATTATCACCTGTAAGTTGCTTTGGCTAGGAAGAGCTGGTGTGAAGGACAGCACAGAGGCTCATCACGGCTGCACAGGAACAGGCCCTGAACACCAGAGGCCAAGATCTACCACACCAGACGAGACCCAAGGTCGGATGGATTATCTCAGCAAAGCAGAAGTGCTCACTGTCACACATTTAGACTGATTTGTGAACAATGTTTGAGAGAAATGGTGATATTGTGTATCTGGAATGAATTTTAGATCTTCAAGTCCATCTCATGAAAAATCACAGCAGAAACAGGTGTTGCGTTTATATTTGTGTTGAGTATATATATATATATGTGTATATATATATATATATATATATGTGTGTATATATATATATATATATGTGTGTGTATATATATATATATATATATATATATATATATATATGTGTGTGTGTGTGTGTAAATATATATATAAATGCATATAAATATATATTTACATATATATATACAAATAAATAAATATTTATATATACATACACATATATTTACATATACATACATACATATATATTTATATATATTTAAATATATATGTATGTATATTTACATATATATTTTTTTTAATATATATGTATATGTGTGTGTGTGTGTGTGTGTGTGTGTGTGTGTGTGTGTGTGTGTGTGTGTGTAAATCAGCATAGGTCAAGACTATCACCTTTATGGATTTCCTAAAACAATCGTGCTTAATTCCTATATGGGGAAAACTCTGGATTGTTGCTTTAATCCTGAAAACCTAATGAAATGATAAATGGCTGGCACTTGTAAAGCGCTTTACACCACAGTGACTCATTCATCCAGTCACACGCTGGTGGTGATGAGCTACACCGTAGCCACAGCTGCCCTGGGGCACGCCGCCTGAAGTGAGGCTGCCGAGCACCACCGGTCCCTTCGACTACCACCAGCCGCCAACGTGGGTTAAGTGTCTGGGAGAGAGAGCTGGGATTGAAATTCAATTCAAGTTTATTTATATAGCGCCAAATCACGACAAGAGTCGTCTCAAGACACTTAGCATAATAAAAATTCCAATTCAGGTCAGTCCATTAAGCCAATCAGAAATAATGTTTCCTATATAAGGAACCCAGCAAATTGCATCAAGTCACTGACTTGATGCAATTTGCATCAATACAGCAATCCTCATACCAAGCAAGCATAAAGCGACAGTGGAGAGGAAAACTCCCTTTTAACAGGAAGAAACCTCCAGAGAATCCTGGCTCAGTATAAGCAGCCATCCACCACTACTCACTGGGGATGGAGAAGACAGAGCAGGCGCACACACACACACACACACACACACACACACAGACAAAGACAAAGACAAAGTAATGTGTCTACAGTTATATTGTGATGTCTTAGTAAATATTCTATTTGGTGAAAGATAAACTTTATTGTATTTATCCTAGTGGATCTATAATGAAACGGATAAACTAGTAGTAGCACATCAAAAGTCAAGGAAACAAAAAGTTATTATCAGGAGAGAGAATGTTTAAGTGGTTAGCAGCAGTGTGCTAGTCGATGGCCCCCTCCATGAGGCCACCACAGCTCAGTAGAACATAATCACAGATTCTTTCGGTTTGACTAACTCACCTTTTTCTCTGCTCAGCTAAGGAGCTGCCTCTGGTCTGGGCAAACATGTCGAACTCCTCTTCCTCCTCTGCAAAACACATGCTCAGCTTTTACAAAAAGCATGAAGCTAGCTATTTGTGTGTGTGTGTGTGTGTGTGTGTGTGTGTGTGTGTGTGTGTGAACCAAACACTAAAACAAGAAATATTTTGTTTTTCAAAGAAGCAAAGGCTGAACACGGCTCACTGACTGTGATTGGCTGAAGGCTGGTGGTTGCTGTAGGTGCTGACTGTTGACTGGCTGGTTGTTGAAATGACAGCAGGCTGTTTGTCAGAGGGCAACTCAGGGCTGAAGTCCATGAGACTCGGACTTGTTGCGGAGATCTGCAGCAGGGTTGGATCATGACTCAGCATTAATAATTAATAATTACGTTATCCACTCTAAAACTTTACCTGTTGGGTATTTGGACTCTGGGCCTTGCTCAGCCTGTCAAACCTGAAACACAGAAGCAGCAAACCTTTCAGCACCAAACGCTTCCATCCAACGTGTGAAAGTTCAAACTCGGCGTCTGGGGAGGACCTCTCGTAGCGGATGAAGGCGTTGTTCAGGTCGTCGTTTACGATGAGCAGCTCTTCCATGAAGCTTTCGTCCTGCAGCTGTGGGATCAGCTCCACCACACGGATCTGCATGTTCTTACACACAGAAACCAGCTGCTGCTCGGGCAAAAACACACACAAACAAAAAGGATCAAACCATTCACTCTCCCATCAGATTCAACTGGAAACAGATATCAAATCCGCTCCAAGGTCATCGCTTCCTGTTATGATAGTGGTGTTTCCCAGTTTTCTGCTTCACACTTATATATTTATTCGACCTTTGGGTAGCGAGCGAAAGAACGAGATCACGGATACAAGCGGCTGAAATTGATTTTCTCTGCAGGGTGGCTGGGTTCTCCCTTAGAGATAGGGTGAGAAGCTCGGTCATCCGGGAGGGGCTCGGGGTAGATTCGCTGCTCCTCCACATCGAGAGGAGCCAACTGAGGTGGCATCTGATCAGGATGCCTCCTGGACGCCTCCCTGGTGAGGTTTTCCGGCCACGTCCAACCAGGAGGAGACCTGAAGGAAGACCCAGGACACGGTGGAAGGACTATGTCTCTCACCTGGCCAGGGAACACCTTGGGATTCCCCCGGAGGAGCTGGCTCAAGTGGGTGGGGAGAAGGAAGTCTGGGCCTCTCGGCTCAGGCTGCTGCCCCCGCGACCAGACTCCGGATAAGCGGATGAAAATGGATGGACAGACTTTTATATTTAAAAACAAATGACACGTTTCCTAAAAAGTCTAGTGTTGCACCGATATGAAAATTTTGGGCAGATACCGATATTAACTCATTCGCTGCCAGCATTTCTCACCATTTTTACTGTTATTTTAAGAGTGACAGAACGTTGCGCGGTAGGATGATGTTGACACCAAAACAACTAAAACAAAGAGGAGACTCACGTCTTACATCAGGAAGAATCCGCGCGTTTCGAGCGTTATCTGTTCTTTCATAATCCGTTGTTGAGTTGAGATCGGCAGAAGCTTTTCTGGTTCGCACCTCACTTTTTTTACAGCAGCGGCCCAAAACGATCTCCTAACACATGGATGTTCTGCTTCCTGATCACGTGACGTGTGACATATGTGGATGAAGATCGGCTTTAGAGCTGAGATGTTTGTTCTCACGGTGCGGGGGCTCGTCCGACGCCCACACAGTAAAAACATTGGAAGTGATTGAGTCAAGACGCATAAAAAAATGTTTTAAACAATTTTTTTTTCAAATTTGCTGTTGCAGCTTTAAAGGGACATTATGGAAGTGTGACAGCCAAAACATGTGTAGAAATAATAAATGTCTTCTTCATACATTCTCCTGAAATGCCCTGGTCCTGTAGAATGAGCCCTGGCATTTTTACTGTGATTGCCTGTTTTTCTGTAAAATCACAGAAAAAGAGAGCTGCTCGGGTCGAGCAGGCTGCTTCATGCACGTTCACGCTCAGGCATAGCCCTCCGAACCGTTCTTTGAACGTTGTTTCAGCTGTCATCAAGGATATAAATGGTACAGATACATAGGACGTCATTGGCGCTTTAGCTCGCCTAGTAAGACATCGGACTTTCTTGCAGAAGACCTGGGTTCGAATCCGGATACGAACATAGTTCATTTAGTTTCTTTTTTACATTAATATTATTTTTTTTTAACAGTAAGATGCCCAAATTTTTATTTGAGACTCGCCGAACGGCATTGAATTCACAGATAAAAAAGACTTTCATTTTGGAACAATTTTTCAAGCAAGGGAAGGGAATGATCTGAGCATGCAGGAGGACTGACCCATCATAAACCTTTGTCGGCTGTGCTGAAGAGAAAGGTACAGAACCTAATTATTTAATTAACTAGCTGCGCGTTCTCCTGTCCTCTGGGCCACACACACACACACACACACGCACACGCGCACACACACACACACACACACACACACACACACACACACACACACGGGACTGTCTCAGCTGTTATTTTCATTAAGGAGTGTGCACGTACAGCATGCTCGCCTCGTGCACGAGCCTACTATTGAAGCTGCCGTTATGCTTTTGGCCTGAGGGGGCAATCACGAGCATAAAAATTCAAAACTCCGTAAAGTCCCTTTAAACCGGATTTTCTCAGAACCAACCGTTGCAACATTACTCAGAGTTTTGGTACATCAGACACCCCAAGCTGCCTTTATTCAACAACAATACAATAAATGTGGATTTAAACTATGAGACACCTTTCAATCAGCCAGATACGAAGACCCACCTGAAGCAGCTCTGCATCATCAGCTTTGCCCTGTCCCGGTGTGAGTTCGTTGAGCATCTGAGACATTACTGTGAGATTTCCCTTCACGAGCGCCAGCTCTCTCCGCAGCTTCTCCTCCTGAAGTTTGAAAAGTAACAAAACGGCCTGTTGTTCTGGTGGATTGGACGGGCTTTTCGTAAAGTGGGTTTTTATTTTTACCACCATAGAAACAGAGAGATAAACACCCTGAAGCTCATTTAGTTCTCAGATTCTTGGGACAATAAACTCAAGGTAACACGCTCACTGATTGGAGGATTTTTTTTTACCTGTTCTGGAGACAGCTGGACCGGTCCATCACCGGGCTGGACTGGGGGTGAAGTGTTTTCACTGGGGGTGCTGGCGGGAGCTTGTGGTTGGGGCTGAGGTGCGGAAGCAGCAACAGGAGTCGTATCCGAGGTCTCACTTTCGGGAATGCTCTGCAGAATTAGTCAGAAAGATCAAACCACTGCGTATGATCACACACGTATGAGATTACAGGAAGCCTCACTAGGGATGGGTACCTTTGACATTTGAATCGATTCGGTACTAATACCCGGTACCTAGGAATCGATACCGTTACTTAACGGTACCAATTTTCGATACTTTTGAGTGTTTAATATTTTAATTCTCTTCTATAATTAAATATTTTTTTTCTCAATATATAACCATATTTGGTAAATATCACGATAAATAACATACAACTGTTTGTATTTGAACATCGTCCTTGTAGTTTTATAAGCTGATAATTAAACTGAAGCAAACATCTTTACTGTGAACTAAATTTACTGTGTATCTTCATTCCTTTTGTCGTCTTTTTTCATTTGATTTTTCCTACTGGGAAGTTAGAATTTCCGAGGAGAAAGCGAACGCACCATTAGCTGATAACAATGGTGGCAATGGAAGCTAACATATCAAGCTAACGTTATCTTAAACAGTTTATTTAGCTGCTGGAGCAGATTAAAACGATGATGCCTCACACTTAGATCGTTGTCACTGGTTTCATCTTCACCCAATCACCCGTCGCATTTAGTAAAGTGAAGCCAAACTTTAGAGCGCGTCCATGTTCTTCTAGTCGGAAATTCTGAGTTCCGAGGAGAAAGCGAACGCACCATTAGCAGAACGGAAGCTAACATATCAGGCTAATGTTATCTTAAACATTTTATTTACCTACCGGAGCAGATTAAGATGAGGATGTCCCACTAGATCGTTGTCGCTGGTTTCATCATCACCCACTTACCCATCACATTTAGTGAAGTGGACCCAAGCTTTAGCGTGCGTTCTTTCTACCATGCTGCTCTGTTTACAACTCGCTCGCAGCGAGCGACGACATAACGCTCTTGCGCATGCGCAGCTGTCTTGGCAAGTTCTCGTTATGAAGGACGGGTACCGAAACGAGGCACCGTTTCAAATGACGTGAATCGGTGCTCAGTCGGTACTATGGAATTCGGTCGGTACCTTAAAAAGTACCGAATTCGGTACCCATCGCTAAGCCTCACCCTATTGGGAGTGTGTATGGGGGACAGCGCATCCAGGTCCGTCATGGGGAACTCCAGACCCCGCCTCCTCAGATCATCGTACACGTACACCACCCCGGACAGGGAGGGAGAGCTGCGAAAAGCATCAGCCCATGACTGAGGATCAAAAAGAAAATTGGAATTATTTACAAATGCGGCTGCTTAATCTTTATTCATGTAAGAATGCAGGGAAAAAAAGAAAATCAATTTGGATCGAATCTTTTTATTCCTTCCATTCAGCGATTCCACAAAAGCTTTTCCGTCTTTCAACCAGCAGGGCAGAGGAGCAGGAAAGTGCTCTGTGTTGCTTTAGATGGTCTCTCAGTCTAAGTCTGACTACTGACATAACTGCACTTGTGCACCATGTTCACCTGTAAGTAGGAAGTGAAATCTGGAGGATCACATGCTTTGGGTTTATGTTTGTCACATTTCAAGGAAGCAGTTGAAACAATAACAGGAAATTGGTTTGATAGAGCAAATAAATAAGTGCCTTCACACACTTACCTGAATCAGGCTGAGAATACGATCGTGAAGGACTGTGGGCGGATTATATTTGGGCAGAATGGAACGAACCAAAACTCCTTCAACAAACTCTTGTGAGGCCACAAACACGTGGAAACGATGGCCGCAGTTCTTCACGCAGGTCTCAAGAACCTGAGGGCGCAAAGCACAGAGCAAATATTCTTTAATAAGCAGAGATGTTAGACAGGATATTCCATTTATTCCAACTCTTAACTTCCAGAAACAACAAAAACCAATATGAATATATGAGGAGGAAACCCTCGTACGAAACCCTAAATCCTTTTGGGTCACTAACATCACATTTCTCCCATCAGCTATAAACATAAAGTTTGATTAATAACAATAATTATAAAGTTCAAACATTACTAAGTTAGGTCCGTTTTAGCACACAAACACAAAAATGTCTCAAAAGCGAAACCTCACATCTGTCATATTTGGACATTTTGACTTAGAGAAGAATCTGAAGAGTTTGGTTTGTAGTATGTACGAGGTGAAGGTTGTCTGGTTTGTAATATGTACGAGGTGAAGGTTGTTTCATTAAAGGAGAAAAGACGATGGCTTCCAAAATTACATTTCAATGCCGATATCTGCTGATAATGTCTGATGATCCTTTTAAAAAGTGATTCTTTCTCTAATTTTATTTTATTTACGGGTTTCTCTAATGCTTGTTTAGCAAACGAGCTAATGTGATTTCTTGGTCAGCAGCCAATCAGAATGAGGATCACTTTGGTCTTTAGACAGCAGGCTTAACGCTGCAACGGCACATTTAGAAAACAAAAGAGCTTCAAACATTTTTTCATGCCTCCTAACAACGTTCTAATAAAGTATAGCTATAAATCTATAATGGAAATAAAAAGTTGTTCTCTCACATTTGTCGAAAAACCTCCACCAACCAGCTCAGTGGCCTAGTGGTAGAGTGTTTGCCCTGAGACTGGGAGATCAGGGTTCGATTCCTGGTCGGGTCGTACCAAAGACTTTGAAAAAATGAGACCCAATGGTCAAATGCGGAGAACAAATTTCGCACACACATCAGGGGCAACTAATGGGACTTTGACCGATAAGACAGTTCGGACCAAAACCAACCATCAGACCATACGGTTGTGTCACTAAACCGCTGAACTTCCCTGGGTTCTCCACTCACCACACACTCACATATTTAGGACAAACTACCAGAGTCTCAAAAAGAAAATCACCGTTTGAATTCACGGACAACAAAAGACGTTTGGACCTAGAAAACAGACCGGTGTTTAGCTCCATCTCGTTTCCTCTGGTAATGCGGGTTTCTGGTTCCAGCAGAAGCGTCTCAGGGAAGATACCCGAGGGGAGGGGTGAGTGTTTGGTGACCGTGGTTTCGTTAAAGCCCTAGCTTGTTCTGTAGATTCGCTAAAGCAGCTTTCGGTTCCTCATGACGGGACAAATCAAACGTAAGCAACAGTCGTTACTCACCGTCAGAGCAAGCATAATCTCTC
Organism: Nothobranchius furzeri; assembly: GCF_043380555.1. Classification (NCBI taxonomy): domain Eukaryota; kingdom Metazoa; phylum Chordata; class Actinopteri; order Cyprinodontiformes; family Nothobranchiidae; genus Nothobranchius; species Nothobranchius furzeri. The sequence continues at coordinate 25,408,296 of NC_091746.1, forward strand.
TGAAGTTCTTGTTTCCTACTATTCTCTTCTTAATGGCTTTGACGGCATCTTTGGGCCTGGAATAAAAACTATTTGGTTCATCGTCTTTGAATTAACAAATACAGACAATAAATATGAAAGTCATCTTCCCTACCCTTCGTCCGTCTCATTGATGATGTCACAGATCTCCATGTTGAGCATCCAGTCCTCCGACTGCAGAGAGCCGCTGGTGGCTCGCTCTGTCACAAAACAACTCAAAGCTGAAATCATCGCTGCATGAACTATACACCAACTAGGACAGCCTCCTTCTGACAAAATAATGTTATGATCCATTTTCACAGGTCATTACGATTTCCTGTATTATTTATTTTTTGCTTCCAAAGACGTATTTTCACTTTTAAGTTCTCGTTCACGGAGAAACTCTGCGACACTTGTCCTTTGTAAAATTCGTTCGGTGACTCTGAGCTCCATCTTCACGCTGAACGTGAAAAACGTCTTCGAGCCCCAGAACCTGCATTAGCCGCAGAAAGGAAATAGACGGGGAAACGATTGGCTCAGAAAAGGCCAGTCTCTTCAGGGAAAACAGCGTTTGTGGCCCCGCCCACATCGGTTTGGGACTGCCCACAGACAGGCTGTGTTGATTTTGTGTCTCGGCTAGCAGAAGCTAGCCATTAGGAATTCCACAACACAACACGAGGGCGAACGAAGGCAGCGGAAGAGTTGCGTTTAGCCGAGACGTTTGGATACCATGAAAAATAATGAGAAAAACTGGAAATCCTGCCATTTTATTATTATTAATTCATCTATTATTTATTTTAGGAAAAATTTTGAACTACTAAACATTCAAAGACGGCGCTTATTTTGTTGTTTATAAAGTTCCTCCTGATAATAAATAGTTTGGGGAAATAAATCACGGGCGGTAAGGTGGAGCGGCTGTAGCACTGTTGCCTTGCAGCGAGAAGGTTGCAGGTTTGAATCCTGACTGCGACCTTCCTGGGTTGGCGTGCTCTCTGCAGTCTTGCATGAGTTTGCTCCGGTTACTCCAGTTTCCTCCCAAGAACTGGGGACTCTAAATCTGTTGTGTCCAAAGAGTGGTCTGGGGGCCATTTGTGGCCCTTGGAGTGACGTTGTGCGGCCCCACTAAAACTTCTAGATTAAGATTTTATCTCTCCAGCAGACTTCAGGTCCAGCAGGACCAGAACAGAACAGTCCCCTGCATCAGTGTGAGTCAGAAGGTCATTAGAGACCCTAAGAAGAGCTGTTTCAGTAGAATGAGCTCTACGAAAACCTGACTGGAAGCTATCATAGATGTTATGTTCATCAAGAGCTGCTGTGAGATGTTTAGCCACAACCTTTTCCAAGATCTTGGAGATGAACGGAAGTTTAGAGATGGGTCTGAAGCTGCTATGGAGAGAGGGGTCAAGACTCGGTTTTTTAAGAAGCGGGTGGATTACAGCGTTCTTAAAGTAAGCAGGGACCTGACCAGAAACCAGAGAAGCATTAATTATAGAGAGCACGCTGGGACCGATGGACTGAAAAGCACTTTTAAACAAAGATGAGGGTAAGATGTGGAGGGGGCATGCAGAGGTCTTCATAGAGTTAACTAGTTTGGTTAACTCAGGCAAAGAAACAGGAGCAAAGCTATCTAGGATGATGGGCCTGGTTGGAGTCGGGAGAGGCAGCAATAAGGCTGAAGGAGAGATGCTAGATCTGACCTTATTGACTTTGTCCACAAAGAAAGACAGAAAGTTCTCACAGCAAGAGGCAGAAAAGAGGGATAGGAGGATCTCAGGATCAGAAGAATCCTCACAGGACAACAAAAAATCTGAAAATAAAGCAGAAAACTCAACAATTGCCTTGCGATAAATAAAAACTTACTTCAGGAACAAAAATAATCAAAAACAAAGAAATAAAAAAGTCACAAAAATGAGAAAAGCAAAAATGAGAGGAAAGGTAAAAAGAAAATGAACAAGAAAAGGTGGATCCTGGGAAAAGCAGAATCAGCAGAAAGAGCAGAACTAAGCTAACTGAGGTGTTTGCTAACCTTCAAAATTAAGTGCCGTCTGCCTCGGGGGCGGGACTCTAACCTATGAGAACCCACCCTATTGGCCAAATGGGTGAAGAGCTCTATTTGATTTGTTAAAAAAACATCATGCTTCCATTTGACTGACAGAATGCGTTATGCAAACATTTGAGCTGACCATTCATTGCGATATTTATCTGTTCTTTGCGATATGCATGTTGTGCATGCTGATATCGTGATAACTATATATTTACGATATATTGTGCAGCCCTACATCGCATTTTTGTGGCCGGCGAGGGATTTTAACTTGACAGTTTTAGCCCTCGTCGTGAAGACCTCTGCTCTAAGTTGTTCCTAGGTGGGACTGTGATGGACTTGAGATCTGACCAAGGTGTCCCCCACCTCTCACCCGATCACCTCTGAAATTAGAATCGAATCGATTAGACTTTATTGATCCCACAGTGGGGAAATTCACTTGCTACAGCAGCATCGACACTTAAGGGAATAATTTGAAGAAAAATAATAACAAAGGTACATGTGTATACAGTGGTGTGAAAAACTATTTGCCCCCTTCCTGATTTCTTCCTCTTTTGCATGTTTCACACAAGATGCTTCTGATCATCAAACACATTTAACCATTAGTCAAAGATAACACAAGTAAACACAAAATTCAGTTTTGAAATGGTTTTTATTATTTAGGGAGAGAACTAAATCCAAACCTACATTGCCCTGTGTGAAAAAGTTATTGCCCCCCCTTGTTAAAAAATAACCCAACTGTGATGTTTCACACCCGAGTTCAATTTCTGTAGCCACCCCCAAGCCTGATTACTGCCACACCTGTTTCAATCAAGAAATCACTTAAATATGAGCTGCCTGACAAGGAGAAGTAGACCAAAAGCACCTCAAAAGCTAGACATCACGTCAAGATCCAAAGAAATTCAAGAACAAATGAGAACAAAAGTAATTGAGATCTATCAGTCTGGTGAAGGTTATAAAGCCATTTCTAAAGCTTTGGGACTCCAGCGAACCACAGTGAGAGCCATTATCCACAAATGGCAACAACATGGAACAGTGGTGAACCTTCCCAGGAGTGGGCGGCCGACCAAAATTACCCCAAGAGCGCAGAGACAACTCATCCGAGAGGTCACAAAAGACCCCAGGACAACTTCTAAAGAACTGCAGGCCTCACTTGCCTCAATTAAGGTCAGTGTTCACGACTCCACCATAAGAAAGAGACTGGGCAAAAATGGCCTGCATGGCAGATTTCTAAGACTCAAACCACTGTTAAGCAAAAAGAACATCAGGGCTCGTCTCAGTTTTGCTAAGAAACATCTCAATGGTTGCCAAGACTTTTGGGAAAATACCTTGTGGACTGATGAGACAAATTTGAGCTTTTTGGAAGGCAAATGTCCCGTTTCATCTGGCGTAGAAGTAACACAGCATTTCAGACAAAGAACTTCTTACCAACAGTAAAATATGGTGGTGGTAGTGTGATGGTCTGGGGTTGTGTTGCTGTTTCAGGAACTGGAAGGCTTGCTGTGATAAATGGAACCATGAATTCTACTGTCTACCAAAACATCCTGAAGGAGAACGTCCGGCCATCTGTTGGTCAACTAAAGCTGAAGCCATCTTGGGTGCTGCAGCAGGACAACGACCCAAAACACACCAGCAAATCCACCTCTGAATGGCTGAAGAACAACAAAATGAAGACTTTGGAGTGGCCTAGTCAAAGTCCTGACCTGAATCCTACTGAGATGCTATGGCATGACCTTAAAAAAGCGGTTCATGCAAGAAAACCCTCAAATAAAGCTGAATTACAACAATTCTGCAAAGATGAGTGGGCCAAAATTCCTCCAGAGCGCTGTAAAAGACTCGTAGCAAGTTATCGCCAACGCTTGATTGCAGTTATTGCTGCTAAGGGAGGCCCAACCAGTTATTAGGTACAGGGGGCAATTACTATTTCACACAGGACAATGTAGGTTTGGATTTTGTTCTCTCCCTAAATAATAAAAACCATCATTTCAAAACTGCATTTTGTGTTTACTTGTGTTATCTTTGACGAACAGTTAAATGTGTTTGATGATCAGAAACATTTTGTGTGACAAACATGCAAAAGAATAAGATCAGGAAGGGGACAAATAGCTTTTCACACCACTGTATAGACATAGGCAGTAAGCTAGAACTGTAACCTTCGACCACAAAAACCACGAATAAAAAAGGAAAACTTGGGTCCAACACTATGCAGCACACTGTAAGAGACACACAATGTAAATCTGGTGTTGAGCACATACTGAATAGGCAGCAGCTTCTCGTGACTCTGAGGAATAAGATCAGCAGCACTGAATTTTCATCCTCTGAGACGATTACTGAAGGTCTGCAAACCACGCTGCACTTCTGTGCTTTTTTAATTACATCCCTGTCCGTCTGAAGGCCCAGCAGCATGGTGCTGGTGCACCAGAAATAAAACATTCTAGGGTGTGATCTTGTCTTGTAAATTAACATTTTGCAGAAGGTATTATCTTTGATCTCAGGCTCTTTTAGCCTCATCATGAGACATTTGAAACTGTAGACCCACCACGATCTTGAGTCGGAAAAGGGTAGAATGCCTTCTCCAGGTCAGGGACGAGGTCCTGCCTCAAGTGGAGGAATTTAAGTATCTCGGGGTCTTGTTCTCGAGTGAGGGGAAAATGGAGTGAAAGATCGATAGTTGGATTGGTGCTGCGTCTGCAGTGATGCGGGCGTTGTACCGGTCTGTCGTGGTGAAGAAAGAGCTGAGCCAGAAGGTGAAACTCTCAATTTACCGGTCAATCTACGTCCCTTCCCTCACCTATGGTCATGAGCTTTGGGTACTGACTGAAAGAACGAGATCTCAGATACAAGCGGCCAAATCTCTCCCTTAGAGATGGGGTGAGAAGTCGGTCATCCAGGAGGGGCTCAGACTAGATCCGCTGCTCCTCCACATCGCCAAGTGCCAGTTGAGGTGGATCAGGCATCTAGTTAGGATGCTTCCTAGACACCTCCCTGGTGAGTTCTTCTGGGCATGCCCAACTGGGCGGAGGTTTTGTCAGGCCAGGGAATGCCTTAGGAATTCCTAGAGGAGCTGGTCAAAGTGGCTGGGGAGAGGGAAGTCTCGGCCTCTCTCTGCTTAGGCTGCCCCCCCGTGACGCGTCCCCAGATAAGCTATGAAAAATGGATGGATGGATGACCCACCTAAATCAGGACGTCTGGTTTGTTTGATAAATATATTTTAGAAAAAATAAATAAATTAGAGAAACTTTGACCAATCGGAGGAGGTTAAACATACTACTGGAATCCTCAGGATGAAAAAAAACTTTTTCTATAAAACAAAGTCAAAGTTGTAAGATTTATTCCCAATCAGCCAGCTTTTAAACTCAACCCTCCACCTCATAAGACTAAATCTCATTCCTTTCCACCAAACACCACAGCCTCAACCTATCCTCCCCCCTCCCCTCCCCTCTGACTCCCCCTCCAGCTACCTCCATTTCATGTGACTGTCAGCTGCTTCTGTTCTCATCTGCCTGAGAACTAGCTGACATCCATGCGAGAGAAACCCAGTCGATAAAATAAAGAGGAAGGAAGTGTTGAGATGGGAGTGTATTCACGCATGCTGCAGTCATCCCACAGCTGGCCTGCAGTCAGACGCAAATAAAAAAGTTCAGGATTTGTTTAGTAGCTGGAAATTAAGGCGGGAATTACTGCTGAAACCCGCTCGTTGGGTGAAATCCGTTTAATTCCTGAGAAGACATGTGAAACTCTGGCAGGATAAAAACACTCCAGTCACTGAGGAAGTGAAAGGACACCGAGCCGATTCCTGATTCGCTACAAGAGCTGTCAATGAAGCTACAGTAACCAATCGCATGCAAGGATCCCAAATAAGCCCCACCCGCCAGTCTCGTCGCCTCTGAAACTTACTTTTCTGTTTTTAACTCATTTTTTAAGTTAAGCGGGAAGCGTTTTACACCAAAATCTTGTCGAATCGAGTAAAATAATCGGCAACGTGGGTTTAAAATCCCGAAAACGTGTCGGTGAGTTTGTAAATAAAAAAGGCTTCAAGCGCTGCTGCTCAAACGGTGAAATCCGCAGCTAACTTACCGATTCTCTGGCCGACGGGCGTAGAAAAGTGGTTTCCGATGAGGAACTCCATCGTCTCCCCGAGAGAAAACATCCTCAGTTCAACAGCTAGGTTTTCTAGCAGAGTTGTGCGCCTGACCGCCGAGTTTCCTTCAGCTTTAAGACTTGTTTTCAGAGGCGCTCCGGAGCTCAGAGGTCACGTGAGAACAGAAACAGGAAGCAGCGCTGATCACATCATGAATTTAAAACCCTGCTGTGACGTCATTTCATGACACATGACGTGCAAATTTACCTGAGTAGGAGCTGGAGGGGAGTTGTCTCAGACTTCTGTGCAGAATTGTTTGAATTTCAGCCACGTTGGAGTTTTTTAAGGTCAAAGGTCAGACATTTACCTTCAGGATTTTCTGTTGGAGAGCAAATTCCATGGTTCCTTCAATTACAGCAACTGGTCCAGGTCCTGAAGCACCAAATGGGCCCCAATCCATCATGCTACTACCACTACCGTGCTTGACTGTCAATATGTCCTTGTGTTAGTTTAACTCCAGCCTAACAGGATGTACAGCTTCCAAATGGGGTTCAAATGAAGGCAACTGGACTTCTTTGGTTTCTTCATGACGTTTTGCTTCTCGTGCAAGGAGCTTTGTCCTTTCTGACTGGAATATGGGAGGGTCACGCTTAGGAACTGTCGCTGTCCACTGTTGCGTAATGAGCAGAAAATGGCCATATTCCAGTCAGAACTGACAAAGCTCCTTGGATGAGAAGCAAAATGTCTTCAAGAAACCAAAGATGTCCAGTTGCCTTAATTTGACCTCTTTGGATTACCATGACCTGTGGATGGCTGGATCACCAGCATGATGCACAACTTCCAGAAAATTCTGTTTGTCTCATGAATCCACGGGATGGGTTCTCACTGAAGGACATTTTTACTGCTACAGGCTAAACTCCCCCAGAATTACAATTGGCCCCATTTTGTCTCTGAAATGCTTCTGGTTGCGCACCTGTTGCCATCTCTTACTTATTATCCTTAGAAATGATCAGTCGCTGGGTTTACCATGCAGGCTGAACATGAAAACAGTCTCCCACACAAACTTCCTGCATTAGCTTCTGAAACTCTAGAATTAGAAAAGTCTGACCATTCTGCACCAAGCTGTCACTCGGACTCATCCAAACTGGCTCAAGACAGGAAACGCTGTTGCTGGCTTAGCGTTCAGGAAACAGCAGAAAACGTCTCGACTAGTGGAAGCTAACCGTTAGCATTAGCAAATTCATTACACAGCAGAACTCCTTCAGGCTTGAGTTATTTGTGCAGATCAAAAATTAAATGTTGCAGAAAAAACAGTGAGTTGTATTGCTGTTAGCCAATCAGAGAAAAGATGTCCAAATATACAGAATGTATAGTTTGTGTGGACATTCATCAAAGGGGGTGGGGGGTCTTCCTTTGGGGGGGTCAATTATTTTACTGCGGTGGTCCTCTGGCCACCCCTGGCCACTCCTTGGGGGCACCACTGCACCCAACATGAATAGATTGCCCCCCGTATTCAAATACACATTTTAGGAAGGTGAATTAGTATTTTTACCATTTGTGACCCATTAGTTCTATTCTCTGTTCCTTTTTTATTATGTTTTCTTATTGAACAGTGTTGTTGTGACACAGAGGCTTGTCAGATTCATTATTTATGTAATAATCAACTTTTTAATTAGATTTTTTATTATATTTTGAAATTTTTTTTAGATATTTTTGATTATATTTTGAAAAAAATGTTTAGATATTTTTTTATTATATTTGTTGAATAATTTTTTTTAGATATTTTTTCTTCATTTTTTATGTTAAATCTATTTTATTGCAGGCACTGGAAGCCCTTAATGACCATTTTTATTTCTCTTTTTTTACTCAGGTTTCTGCCTGTACAGTAATAGGAGGGTTGCCGGTTCAATTCCAGCTCATCCTATTCTGCCACGGTGTCCTTGGACGGCACGCGCCAGCTGCGTAGCTGCCACACCTCTAAGTCGCTTTGGCGGAACGTGTTTACCAAATGCATAAATGTTAGCAGCAGCAGCTCAGGAGGAGCAGGTTGTCCACTAATGGGAAGGTTGTAGGTTAGATCCCGGCACCCGCCAGAGAATGCTGCTGTAGTGTCCTTAGGCAGGACACTTAACCCGCCTTGCCTGCTGGTGGTGGTCAGAGGGACTGGTAGCACCTGTGCATGGCAGCCTTTATGGTTGGTGGTGATGAACGGAGAAGGAAGGCAAAGCTCTGTGGAAGGATACTGTGATCAGCAAAAACCGGGTAAAAATAACACTTTTGCTGTGTTCAAAAAAGAACCGTAATGCAGAAGTCCTCCAGAGTCATCGCAAACTCAGAAACCTTCATTAGCGTTATTGGTGACTATTAAGTGTCCTTAGTGTGGCAAGGTGGAGGAACGAGGGACCGGGCGGGATTCGATCCCCAGACTCCCAGATGAGAGTCATGCACACTAAAGGGACATCCCCTCGGCCAAGTGGCCAGGGTGCATGACCAACCTGAGTGAAGTTGGCCCCCCACCTTCTTCAAATCCAACAAAAGTGGTATCAAACCATTGTGCTACGTTTGTGCTGCAAAAATTTTCGTTTGTGCTACTATCATTTTAAAGATATTAATAAAAATTTCTGGAGGTCATCAGAGGTCAACCAGCCCCCCCACATTAATGGAATCAAACAAAACTTGTGTCAATCAACTGTTCTACGTTTGTGCTGGTTTGTGCTGCTTCTGTCTTGAAGATATTAATGAAAATGTAAAGGTCAAAAGGTCAAACAGCCCCCCCACCTTCTTCAAATCCAACAAAAGTGGTATCAAACCATTGTGCTACGTTTGTGCTGCAAAAATTTTCGTTTGTGCTACTATCATTTTAAAGATATTAATAAAAATTTCTAAAGGTCATCAGAGGTCAACCAGTCCCCCCACATTAATTAAATCGAACAAAACTGGTGTAAATCAATTGTGCTACGTTTGTGCTGGCTTGTGCTGCAAAAATTTTCGTTTGTGCCGCTTTCATTTGGAAACCAAAAGTTTCTAAAGCTCAACCAGCCCCTTTCTTTAATGTTTAATTTTAAAGATATTAATAAAATTCCATCCATCCATCTATTCGCTTCCACTTATCCTTCTAAGGGTCGCGTGTGGGCGCTGGAACCTATCCGAGCTGTCATAGGGCAAGAGGCAGGGTACATCCTGGACAGGTTGCCAGGATGACAGTTTTGTTTGATTCCATTAATGTGGGGGTGGGGGGGCCAACTTCACTCAGGTGCATGACCAACCGGGATGTGACAGGATGCTCACCCTGTCACATCCTCACCCTGTCACATCAGGTTAGGACAAAGGACTGGGGGTTTCTTCTTAGAAATGCATCACATAACACGTTTAAGCAGTTGTTAATTATATATTTAATAGTTTATTAATGCGTAACAATGCACTAAGCAACGTTAGTAAAGGGACCCTTGTAAAGTGCTACCAAACATATTTTATTGTTATAATTTTAGTATCTTGGCGTTTAGTTACCTTGTTCGCTTCAGATAGGACAAATCTAAGCTCTTCATCACCATTTCTCACAAATTTAATAAAAGCGATGTTTGAAGTTATTTATCTAAAGATTCGAATACTCCTGTTTTACCCAACCATTTGGTTTTGCATGAAAAAACTCCTGCAAGTGTTGAAATACTGGAAAAGTTTATACAATATTCCATGTTTTTTTCAAATTCCCTAACCACATGCAACTCTTTGCTTTTGGTAAAAAAAGAGAGCAGATTTAATGTATCATAAATATTTGACTTTATTTTAATTTATTGAAAGATGAACTATAAAGATGAAAGGATGTTAAACCACAAATAAATGATCAGTGATGATAAAGGACCAAGACCCTTATTATGCAAACAGCACCACCTGGTGTCCAAAAAGTTTTCTACCCCACAGAAGGAAAACAAAAGCTCCCGTTACACAGAAAACAATAACAATTTAAATTTGTACATGTAGCTTTATTAATGTCTGCTTTTACAGCCACGTTCCAGGATTTAAGTGTGTCACAGAGACATTGAAAACCTGATTTATTCATCTGTTTTATTTCTATAAGCATGAAAAAATAGTGTATTTAAATCTGGATTTATATAATTATGTTGTTTTGTGAAAAATCTGAAGATTAAGAAGATTATTTGCTGGAGGATTTAGCTAAAGTCTGGGTGAGGACAGGAGTGGCATCTTGTAGTTCTGCGTCATGACCACTAGGTGGCAGCAGTGAACCTACACTGTTTCTGATGGTTCTTTTATGACAAAGTCCTACATTAAAACACCTTTTTAATCTAAATATTTTAACTTATTTATTCTATATTACACAAAGCAGCTCTGGTGCAGACAGAGAACATCTGATTTATGCAGCAGCTTGACACTTGTCATACTTAAGTAAAGATCAAAGTTAGCAGCTTTTCCCAGCCACTTCAAGGATATTCCCGGCTCTCCTCTAATTGTTTTATGACTTTTGCAGCTAGAACCAAAGTGAAAACAGGCTACAAACTCTCACTAATGAAACTTAAAACCTCAGTTGTTCGAAACGTTGGAGCCACCTCATCATTTCACAATGTGGGCAGCATCTGTTTCTGCAGACACTTACTGTAACTCTCTTAAGTACAACAAAGTTCAGAAAAGTCAGATGCGAAAGCCCCGGGTGCTGCTGGCTTGTGAAGTGGAAGATTAAAAAAAAAGCCTTATCTCTTCTCTGCAGACTGCAACAACATGGCGTAATGTGACAGCTCAGAGCCGTTGTTCATAAATGAGAGGGTATCTGGGGTTGATGGCGCTGATGGTTCCTTGACGTCGGATGTGCTACTACTAGTTTATCCGTTTAATTATAGATTCACGAGGATAAATACAATAAAGTTTATCTCTCACCAAATAGAATATTTAAGAATATTTACTAAGAAATCACAATATAACTGTAGACACATTACTTTGTCTTTGTGTGTGTGTGCGTGTGTGTGTGTGTGTGTGTGTGTGCGTGTGTGTGCGTGCGTGTGTGTGTGTGTGTGTGTGTGTGAGTGTGTGTGTCTGCTTTGTCTTCTCGATCCCCAGTGAGTCGTGGAGGATGGCTGCTTATACTGAGCCAGGATCCTCTGGAGGTTTCTTCCTGTTAAAAGGGAGTTTTCCTCTCCACTGTCGCTTTATGCTTGCTTAGTATGAGGATTGCTGTAAAGTCACTGACACTAGTCAGTGACTTGATGCAATTTGCTGGGTTCCTTATATAGGAAACATTATTTCTGATTGGCTTAATGAACTGACCTGAATTGGAATGTTTATTATGTGAAGTGCCTTGAGACGACTCTTGTCGTGATTTGGCGCTATATAAATAAAATTGAATTGAATTGAATTACTGACACATGCAAACGTTTGCTGCTCATTCATTCGTAAATACAAGAAGACATTTGCGCTAATACAGCTCCGTGCAAAAGTTTAAACCATGCTTCAGTTTCTGGGAGCCAGAATTTCTCGATGATTCGGCAGAAGAGAGGGGTGGAGCTGTCATGTGACCGCTACCTGGTGGTGAGTTGGCTTCGATAGGGTAGGATGCCAGTCAGACCTGGCACGTCATTGAGCAGACCGATTGTATTGCTACCTCTACGGTTTGTCTAGATTTCTAGGCTAGGTCAATGCACTATGCGTCAGCGATCACACCCCCGTCACCACTACTTCATTATTTTGCAGACCCCCATGGATCACAGTCAACTACTCATTTTAAAATTAGCTCACAAGTTCAAAGTGTGTGACTTCCCCTGATGATCAGCTGCCATGACAGTGACTGGGTGCCGCACAAACACACTCAGAGGGCCACAAATGGCCTCCCGGCCTGCACACGCCTGAAGCTACGGTGTACAGAAAGTGGCCAAAAACCATCAGTTTAAAAGATCTCCAGAAAGATTATCATAACTCTGAGCGGAAACATAAAGGAAAATCTCAAACAGCTACAGATGAGATGATCAGGCCCAAGGAGTAATTCAGTGTAGGACCGCCCCTGGCAAAACGGAGCTGTCAATAAAACCAAATTTCGGAAACGCATCTCGTGTGTGTGTGTGTGTGTGTGCGTGCGTGCGTGTGTGTGTGTGCGTGCGTGTGTGTGTGTGTGTGTGTGCAGTGGTTGTAAATTGATCCCTCCTACTCTCCCTCGCTTCGTTGTGCAGAGGAGGGTCGAGGAGGAGGAGGAGGTGGGAACCGAAGCAGGAAGGAAGGAAAGCAGGCAGGCTGTGAATGCTAACAAGCTCCGTTGTTACCGTATCACTCCGTGGGTTCGGGTTCGACCCAACAAAACGCAATGAGAAGGAATACCGCGCATTATTAGAGTCCTATTATGCGTCAGCGCCGCGTTCCTTCTGCGCGCGTGCAGCAGGCTCACCGTCGTCGGCACCTTTGATCGGTTAAAGCGTTTTTTTTTCCCTTCCTTTCCCCGCTGAGTGAAATGCATCGAGACTGCTCGGGATTCTGACAATGGAGATAGAAAACATCGTGGCTAACACGGTTCTCCTGAAGGCGAGGGAAGGTAAGCTACACCAAAAACGCACCAAATCTTCTGTGAGTCGCTGTTTCTTCCACCTCCATTTGTCACCGACGCGGCTCCAGTCGTGTCCGGAGGCTTTTAAAATCCTCGCTGGCTTTCTTGGGCTTTATTCCTCCGCTCGTCTCCCATCACTGCGCAGCGCTCTTGTCTCCAGGCAAACGGCAAACACCTTCAGATGAAATCATCCGTTTGCGCACTAGTAAGGCAGGTTGGAGCGTGAAGGCCCAGGCAGGAGAAGGCTGCGGCGCAGGGAGGGTTTGCAGCATAGCTCTGCATTGAAGGCTGTCGAGCACATTTTTTCACACTGGAACCGGGTGCCTTTTTAACCAAAATCCTGGTTTTCTAAAGGGTGGTCATGAAGAACTTCCACCGCTGCATTGCTGCTTTGATTAGGATGGTTTGAGGGTTCTGGGCTGGTTGATCCATCTGATTCTCCAGGAGGTGGCGAAGCAGAGAGGCCCCTTTAGCGGCCAGTGAGTGGGTGTGTGATATTAAATCTGAAATAATACAAGTGCATCCCAACCTTTTGCCACTCCTGATGCTGAAGCATCCATTTAAACCCCAGCAGCTCATCGTTTGTGCCTTCTCTGTGAAATGGATCACCCACAGCACCACTGGCTCGGTTTAATGGGACCACTTTGTCTTTACTGGCCACTACTTTGTCCTCCCTGTTGTTAAATACTGCTGGGATTGTCTCATGTGCGTCTGGTGGGGGTTATTGTACACAAACTGCCCTGCCTAGGCACATAACCTTTATTTTTTATCGCTGGAGCCTGAAAAGGGCCCTCGGCGATAAACACGAGTGTGTTCAGAGATTAGAAGGTGCTTCTTCATCGTCTTCATATGATTCACTTGATATTTAGTGCAGGTAGATGTTTGACAAACGGTGAGTTAATCAGATGGTTGTTGCGGTATTTGTGGACGCTATCATCTTAAATTTCCATACTAATCATCCTGGTATAATTATGGATAACTTACTGTTTATTTAGGGAATTGAAAAGATTTCTATAATAATGTTAACCCTTTGAGAATAATGTAATTTGCAACAGATGAATAAATTCCCCTGGCATTACGTCATTTAAAAAAAGTTATTTAACATTTTTTAGTTTCAGTTTATTTATATTGAGCCAGATCACAACCAGAGTCGTCTCAAGGCACTTCATAAAGTAAACCTTCCAATTGGACCTATCAGTGCGTTGGGTTCAGTTCATTATACCAATCAGTAAAAAGTTTCCTGTATAAGGAAGGTTGCATCGAGTCACTGACTAGTGTCAGTCTTTACAGCAATCCTCACACTAAGCAAACATGCGGCGACAGTGGAGAGGAAAACTCCCTTTTAGCAGAACCTGGATTTATTTTTATAGCACATTTCCTACACAAAGGCAACTCAATGTGCTTTACAGCAATAACGAGACACAACAAACACAAAAATGAACAATGATTACAAAAAAGAGAGAAAACATTGAAGACTAAAACTAAAATTAACATATCGATTTGAGGTTGAGAAGAGAACTCCTAAGGAATTCCTAAGTAGGTGAAACCTGGTGTAAGGAGAACTGCAGACCATAACTAAAGCTGTGAAACTGGTACTAAAACTAACAGATATCAGGTAGGAAGGCTAACCAGGAGTTAGTAAAGTAGGGGTGGGCAATCTCTGTTCACGAGGGCCGGTGTCCCTGCAGGTTTTAGATCTCACCTTGGTTCAACACACCTGAATCACATGATTAGTTCGTTACCAGGCCTTTGGAGAACTTCAGGACATGTTGAGGAGCTAATTTAGCTATTTAAATCAGCGGTGTTTGTTCGAGGACACATCCAAAACCTGCAGGGACACCGGCCCTCGTGGAGTGAGATTGCCCACCCCTGTAGTAAAGCCTGGTTTATGCTTCTCCGTCAGCTCCGCAAGGGACAGACACGCACGGATTGACGGAAGCGTTTTGCTCTTTTACTTCTCCGTCTCCTGGAGAGTGTTGCAAAGCAATTGCTCGGCAGTACCACAGAGGGCGTAGTGCTGTTCTGTGGTATCCTGCCATGTATCGGTCCAAGATCGTGTGTTTATATTGTGTTTTTTGTGTATATAAGAGACATTTAACACGGACATATTTGTCTCTCATTCTCCCACCTCTTCATGTGCTCCCCACCTCTAAACCCACATTTCCTGTCATTTCCGTCCACAAATAAAACGCTTGCTGCGCATCTTTTCACTCCTCCAGTCACGGGAGGATGAAACGTTCATATTTTTAGAGTTTTTTCGCGAGGTATTCTTCAAGCTTCTCCATGTCTGCCGCTAGTTATCCTCGGCTCTCTTTGCAATGGCGGTGCTGTAAACAACAGCGGTGTCCTGACCAATCACAAGCTTGCGTAATCCGTCTCGTTCGACGGATGTTTAAAAAAAGTGGGCTCGACTCCGTACGTACTTGCGTGCCTGCCGGAGCCCTACGCAAGGACGTTGCGTGTCTCCGCACTGACGCAGATGGAGAATCATAAACCAGGCTTAAGTGTAATGCCTGAGTCATGCTTCTGCGTCAGCTCCACAACGGACAGACCCGCACGGATCGACGGAAGCATTTTGCTCTCATACTTCCCCGTTTGATGAAAGGGGTGTTGCAAAGCTATTCCCCGCCAGGAAAACGGAGGGCGTAGCGTAGGTAGCAGTACAGTGACGTTACTATTTCCTTGAAAATCACTTCCGCGGTCTGAAAAATGGCAAGCAACACGAGAAAGAGAAGTTTGACGGAGTTGGAAGCGAACTCCGTGATGTAGACGAAGAAATGCTTATCTTGCTGAAATACCAGTGAGAGCATAAAAGGAGACGGCGGCGTCGGTGGGATGTCTGTCTGCTAAACAGGTCTTTGATCGGAAGTGATCTCAGGTTTCTGGACCGACCAATCACAAGCATTCGTTCTCCGTCTCGTTCGACGGATGTTATGAAAAGTGTGCTCGACTCCATACGTACTTACGTGCCTGCCGGGGGGTCTACGCAAGGACGGATAGTGGCGTTGCGCGTCTCCGCGCTGACGCAGGCGCAGAAGCATGACTCAGGCTTAAGGCGACTAAAACTAGCAGAGATCAGGTAGGAAGGCTAACCAGGAGTTGGTAAGTGTAAGGTGACTAAAACTAGCAGAGATCAGGTAGGAAGGCTAACCAGGAGTTGGTAAGTGTAAGGTGACTAAAACTAGCAGAGATCAGGTAGGAAGGCTAACCAGGAGTCCGTAAGTGTAAGGTGACTAAAACTAACAGAGTACAATGAGGCATTGAGTAGATAACGAAAAGTGGTCCGCCATAAATTACGAGAGACACTCAAACTAAAGATGAATAATGTTACATCAATGCAAGTCAACATATTTCCTTAAAGCTATATTTAAAAAGTTTGCTCAGGTAACAGAGGAAACAAGATAGCGCTAAACACCAGTCGCCGTTTTCTAGGTCCAAACATCTTTTTTTGTCCGTGAATTGAAACGGTGATTCTCTTTTTGGGACTCTGGTAGATTGTCCTAAAGCTGAAGTGGTAGCAGCCGGCTCTTTCTCCTCTCTGCGTTTTTTGAGCGGAGAACCTCTCTCACCATTGGTGTTCTGGTGCTGAACACCTGAGTGTGTGATGAGTGGAGGACCCAGGGAAGTGCAGCATTTTGGTGAGATGGCAATTGGATGGTTCAACAGTTGCTTTTGGACCGAGCCGAGGTTTTAAGACAAATGCAAGAGGATCACTTTAGTATTATTATTTTTATCTTCCCAATATTTTTATAGCTATGTTGTAACATTGTTAAGAGGCATAAAAAATGTTTTAATCTCATTTGTTTTCCAAAGTCCAAACTGAAAACCTTTGAAACTTTAAAGTTTTCACAAAGGCCAACTGCTGCTCAAGTCTTGGGTAGACTAACATCTGTGTTAATCTGACTCAATTCTCCCAGTTAAAGTAAGTGAGGGACTCGCGCAGGAGGAGGAGGAGGAGGAGGAAAGATTGTTGACACTTCTGGTTGCTTTTTACTTCTCAGCTTCAGCCGGTTGTGAGCAAACTTGAGACTTTTGTCCCTGAACACACTCGAGTCATTTTATCAGTCTATTGACGGAAAAGTTTTACGTATTTGTCAAGAATTTAAAAGCAAATTCTGGAGATTTTTTTTCTCACAGATGAAAAAAATGTAATGCACGAAAAGCCCCTCTCCCTACTTCCGCGATTACAACTGTAGGTGACGTCCCTTGTTTGTGAACGCACACCTGTAGCTGGTCAACAGAGCTAAAACACTTTAACAATTATTATTCTCACATCATTTATTCATACGCACACGTGCGAAAGAAAGGGAATATTTACTATCATCTCACACTAAACACTAACAGGAACAATACTCTGCCCTGAATATGCTTAATATGTAGCTTCAGATTAAAAATTATGTGGTACAAGACAAACATATATGATGTTGACTAGTGAGTGTCACGTGTGTGTGTGTGTGTGTGTGTGTGTGTGTGTTAAGCCCCGGATCTTCTTCAGTCCTAAATCGGCCCCTGTTCTGCTGACCAATGTTCAGAGAAATTCTGTTTGACTCTTTAATTGAAATCACTTTTTGAAACGGTGTCATCATCGCTCGTCCTGCCGACTTCACGGTTGACAACGCTGTAGGTGATCCGTTGGCTAAGTAAAAGTGTCACGCTGCAGCAGATGGCCACGTAAAGTATGTTGATTAAAAATGAAGGTTCATTCCCGAGCTGTAAAATACCAAGCCCCATTTCATTTATGGTTTAACTTTTTACGTCATGCTCTTGCAAAGGAGAATAAGCAATTTCAGACGTTGGCTATGAGAAAGCGAGAACTAAAAGTCCAGGTTTAGTGGCTTTACATTAAGATATGTACGATTTGAAGTTTTACAATGTTTTGGGCCTTCTCAGCTGTCCGTTTGCATTATCTGATTATGCCATAAACTACAAAGGCGTTTGTTTGAACTGGCTGCTACCACATGGTTCACTTCTGTCCATTTAATCAGGAAGTAAAACAAAGTAAAGATTGTTGTTTTGATTTTTGTTCTCTGGCTCTCATATCTTAAAAAGGCTTAAATGAAACACAGATAGGCGAGTTCTACTGATGGCAGCGTCCAGTTTTGTTTCTCACACCAAAGCCACGCCAGTAGAGTTGTTTTTAAAGCTGCCAAAGTCATGTGTTGTTGGTTTTAATGTTAATGATCTTGGAGATTATGAACAGTTCTTCTTGTCATTAAATGCTGCATTGCAGTTCAAACTGGTGGGAGGCCAGTGCAAGTTTGGTTATTTGGTAAAAAAAAAAATTACTCAGACTCAGAATCCCGAACAAACATGGCGTCAATAGAAGAGATCAGTTACTGGTATGTTTTGAGGTCATGACAGAAAAAAAAGACAGCAACGGTATCGTAGATGTTAGACCTCTAAACACCAGACGGAGTTACCATGCTGAATGTCGTGTCAACTCCGTCTATTCATATATCACAGTGTGTGAACGCATTGCGTTAATTTTGTGGGACGCACACAAAGCTTCAAATCACTGCAAGTTACGTGAGGCAGCCATTTTAAACACTCGGTCATTAAAAAGCCAGTATGTTCCAGGCATTAGACGCCAAATAATGGATCCAATTATCAAAGGACCTATTGGTTTTTTTTTTCCTTCAGTCATTCTCAAATATTTTAGCTTCTAACCAACATAACTGTCCCTACAGTCGCAAATATCGTGGTTGAGTTATTAAAACATTAATGAAATAAGCAAGTGTGGAATAAAAACACAAAGGGCTTTAATTTGTGTTGTGCCTCATATGACTTCTTATTAGAGGCTGACTGATATATCGTCCTCGATATATCGGGCCGACATATTCAATTTTTTTCTATATCGGCCGAAATTATTTTCAAAAGCAGATAAAAAATAAATAAAATAATTTTAAAAAGCAAATGTGGTTTTTTTATCAGCGTTTGAAAATAATTTCGGCCGATATAGGAAAAAATTTGAATATATCTGCCTGATATATTGAGGCACCTGTGTGACCAACTGCTGTCACTACTATGCTGAAGAAAGGATTCGAAGGACCACTGTTCTTTTGAAAATGTTTTGAGTTTTTTATATTTGAAGATCAATAAATATTAAGTGATTTATTGACTTATTTAATTTATGTTGCACACAGTGAGTGTTCAGTTGTTTTTCACGATCAATGTGCTGCTAAAACGTGTATATGTCTATATATCGGCCTTAATAATCGGCTTTAGCTATCAGCAACAAAAATATTTTTAAATCAGTATCGGCATCAGCCTTAAAAAACATATTGGTCGGCCTCTACAACTTATCCACTTATGACTACCACTTAAAAGTTAAATTATAGACTTGTATGTAATAAGGAGCCTAAGTCACGCCCACCTACTTCCGGACCACGGGTCTCCGGAAGAACGAAAAAATGAATGCAAGTCAACGGGGCTAAAAATGCTTTTTTCTAATTCTGCTCGTTATGTTCCATGGATTTCACGTACGATGTCCATGAATTTTAAAGACACATTTTGATACCAAGAACACGCTTATTTTCGAACAGGGGTAAACGCCATTTCTAGGTTTAGTTCACGAAAGTGACGTCATCGAACCAGACATGGAGAAAACTGAGCAAAAATAGTTGTAAGTTTACTGTAAGTTTAGCAAACTTCCCACAGGAGGAAAGAACCACCATAATTCTGGTCATGTGGTAAGTAGGAGCTACGCTAGGTGAGAGGAGATTATGTGGTGGCATCACATATGCGACGTGCTGATTTCTGGTGTGTAGTCATGCTATTTACAAACTTTAACAAGCTGATAAATCTCTAAGTACGTGACTGTCGAAACACCCATCATTACTTTTCATTTAAATTGCAGTACAACACATGTGTGATCCAGGGTCTAAGGCAAAGCGGATTCAAAACTTTTTAGCCCCGTTGACTTGCATTCATTTTTTCATTCTTTCGGGGACCCGTGAGCCGACCGGAAAGGGTGTAGACTTAGGCTTCCCTATATCTGGTTTTGCCTGCTTAACTGGATGCAATCCTATCTAATTACAACTAGCGGTGGGCGATATGCTGTTATCAATGATTTGTCTTGCATTAGGAAGCTTGAGAACAGAAAACTGTTTCTGCCTGAAAGTCTTGACGCACCGTGAGTCTGATGGCTTTAATTTGTATTCTGAAAAAATAAAGCTAGTGATGCTCAAGTCGTGTTTACTTGTGATGACGTCTGACCTACTGACGACTTAACAGTAGGTTGGTGATTTTTATCACCAGATGGGAACATGTTGGCATTACTAGGACGCTAGCATAAGGCAGCTAATTATTAGTTGCAGATTAATTTCTTCTTTTATTTGTTTCGTCACAGAGAAACTGTGTTGTGCTGTTCATCAACTAGTTATGATAAAATGATGATGATAATTTAGCTGAAAACAATATTTTATTATTACAAGCTAATGTAAAAAAGGGGCAGCAGTAGCTCAACAGGTTGTCCAGTAATCAGAAGGTTGCAGGTTCAATCCCGGCTCCGGACAGAGAATTCTGCTGTTGTGTCCTTGGGCAAGACACTTAACCCACCTTGCCTGCTGGTGGTGGTCGGAGGGACCGGTGGCGCCTGTGCTCGGCAGCCTCGCCCTTGTCAGTGTGCCCCAGGGCAGCTGTGGCTACGTTGTAGCTCATCACCATCAGTGTGTGAATGTGTGTGTGAATGGATGAATGATACACTGTAGTGTCAAGCGCTTTGGAGTCCTTACTCTGAGATGCGCTAGACAAGTGCGGGTCATTTATCATTTATCATTTTAAAAAAAAATCAAGAACATTCGAACACGAAGCAGTCATGGAGAAAACGACACAAACCAACAGAAGTCCACATCTGGAATAAATATAAGATGTGCATTTTTATTCTTTACTCAGGAGAATGTTTTACTTTTATGGGGGAGGCGGGGCCTAAAAAGTGCACTGTAACCAGCCACAAGGGGGCGCTTGTTTCATCTCGAATCCCCGTTTGACGTTATAGTGGGTGTACTTTATGGTCTACGTTTTCCTGTTAACTAAACAAACTGAGGCGGTAAATTATAAAGCTACTATGGTAAATAAGACGGGAACCGTGACGACTAGTTTGACTCACAATGATTTTCTCATTTAAAAATAAGTTTTTCTGGGATCTCACACATGCTGCAGACCTCATGATGGAAAATGACTAACATGAACTGTTATTATCTGAGCTCTAGTTTAGAAAACTGGTGCAAACAGGCATCGGATGTCATGGAACAGAATGTTTTCTATACGGACCGATTCTCCACGGGCATTCTTATGCATTTGTCTTTTTTTCCCGCACTTCCTCATATCTAACGTTGTTCCCTGCTGTGATTCTCTCGGATCCTGTTGCCCCACATTAAAAAGGAGGAATTTAATCCGGTGCACTTGTCCATGGCACAAACTCAAGTAACTTTATCCTGTAAATCCTTATGCAACAGCTTTCTGAATTGTGTAATCGAATCATTGATGTTTACTGAAGAATAGTACAGGTAAAGGCAGGGCACACCTTTGTTGCTGCAGTTATAAAACCTCTGTGTGCTCTGCCTGTTTGCCTCCAGCCTTCAAATTGTAGGCTAGCAGGTCTTTCAGACCACTAGAGAGAGCTCATCTGTGACGTTAGCCGGCGTAGCTTTATTAGTTTTGTGGTTGTAGCTGGGCAAACACTTGTTGTCATCACTCTGGGGTGTTTCCTCCAGCTGAGGCTCGTAAAACACATCGCTTTGTGACTGTCCCTTGATGTGGGACTCATTTCACATTTATTACACCCACAAATGGCCTGTGGAGGGAGCGTGATGCAGTGTGTTGCATGCTCGGCTCCGCTGCATGGCACTGGCAGCAAAACCGGGGCATTCATTCACAGCTTCTTGGAAAGCTGACTAAATGCGAAGCAGCTCTATTTTAATTACGTCTAGGATATAAACAGGTTGTACCTTGTACGTTAAAAATTGTTTTATTATTGTTTAACTGTGAAAATTAAAGTTGAAAAGTCCTGTGGCAAGTATGATAAATGTCAGTCTTTCCTGATTTATTAGTTAAGCTTTGAAAATGTTCCCAAATCCACAGTTTGAGCGTCTGCCCTTGGTAAATGATGCCTTGTCTTATCAGAGATAATCGGTGAAGAGTAATAAGTGCTGCGTGTTCCTGCCTCAAGGGCTCGGTGCTCGCGAGGATGCTTTAGTGTGTTTCTGCTCCTTCTGCCTGGCCTTGAAATTAACCTGTGGGTTCCTCTTCAGAGAAGCAGCTGCAGATAACTTACAGGTGATCCACCTCCAGTTTGCCCTTTTGGAGCCGCGGTGTCAGGCAGTATCTTAGTCCCACTCTGTTCCTTCTCCGGCCTTCCCTTCACAGGAAGGTTGAGCGATATGTAAAAGCTTACCAACCGATAATCATCAGTCCAACAAATAGCGATTCGCACCGGTGACATTTACATTTCCTGTTGGCCTGGCCCATACTGCACGCAGCCATTCACCAATCACAGATGTTCTTAATCAGTTTGCAGAAGCAGACCATGAGGGGTCCTCGTGAGAGATTGTTGTTCTCCAGATTTCTTTGTCCATTTCATTGATTCCCAACTCCCTTCCCCAAGGGCCGGTATCCAGCATGTTTTAGTTGTTTCCCTAATCCAACACACTTGATTCACTTGTTCATTATCTCGTGCAGCCCTGCAGAAGCATGTTAATCACCCGCTGGGCAAAATCAGCTGTGCTGAAGCAGGGAAATAACTAAAACAGGCAGGATACCGGCCCTCGAGAAGGGAGTTTGGCAACACTGGTCTGTTTGATGCATCAGTCAACAGGCTGGGATGCAACTGGTTCAAACTACGCCCGTGAGAATATGTGTGTGTGTTGGGGGGGGGACTTTTGACCTATCAGCCAAGAGTTGAAGATATTGCCTCAGCATCCATCCATCCATCCGTTTTCATCCGCTTATCCGGAGTCGGGTCGCGGGGGCAGTAGCCTAAGGCGAGAGGCCCAGACTTCCCTCTCCCCAGCCACTTGGGCCAGCTCCTCCAGGGGAATCCCAAGGCGTTCCCTGGCCAGGTGAGAGACATAGTCCCTCCACCGTGTTCAGTGTCTACCTTTAGGTCTCCTCCTGGTTGGACGTGCCCGGAAAACCTCACCAGGGAGGCGTCCTGGAGGCATCCTGACCAGATGCCCGAGCCACCTCAACTGGCTCCTCTGGATGTGGAAGAGCAGCGGGTCTACTCCGAGCCCCTCCCGGATGACTGAGCTTCTCACCCTAAGGGAGAGCCCAGCCAATCTTCGGAGAAAACTCATTTCGACCTCTTGTATCCGCGTTCTCGTTCTTTCGGTCACTACCCAAAGCTCGTGACCATAGGTGAGGGTAGGAACGTAGATCGACCGGTAAATCGAGAGCTTCGCCTTCTGACTCAGTTCTCTCTTCACCACGACAGACCGGTACAACGCCCGCATCACTGCAGACGCAGCACCAATCCGCCTATCGATCTCACGCTCCAGTTTTGCCTCACTCGTGAACAAGACCCCGAGATACTTAAACTCCTCCGTTTGGGGCAGGACCTCATCCCTGACCCGGAGAAGGCATTCTACCCTTTTCTGAATCAAGACCATGGTCTCAGATTTAGAGGAGCTGATTCTCATCCCAGCTGCTTCACACTCGGCTGCGAACCGCTCCAGTAAAAGCTAAAGATCACGTTAAAAGATCACGTTCTGATGAAGCTAACAGGACCACACCATCTGCAAAAAGCAGAGACCTGATCCTCAGGTCACCAAAACGGATGCCCTCCACACTTTGGCTGTGCCTAGAAATCCTGTCCATGAAGGTTATGAACAGAATCGGTGACAAAGGGCAGCCTTGGCAGAGTCCAACTCTCACTGGGAACGAGCCCGACTTACTGCCGGCAATGCGGACCATGCTCTGGCACCGGTCATACAGGGACCTTACAGCCCATATCAGAGGGTCTGGTACCCGATACTCCTGGAGTACCCCCCACAGGGCCCCCCGAGGGACACGGTCAAATGCCTTCTCTAAATCCACAAAACACATGTAGGCTGGTTGGGCTAATTCCCACGTACCCTCCAGGATCCCCCTAAGGGTATAGAGCTGGTCCAGTGTTCCACGGCCAGGACGAAAACCACATTGCTCCTCCTGAATCTGAGGTTCAACAATCCGACAGACCCTCCTCTCCAGAACCCCTGAATAGACCTTACCAGGAAGGCTCAGGAGTGTGATCCCCCTGTAGTTGGAACACACCCTGCAGTCCCCCTTTTTAAATAAGGGGACCACCACCCCGGTCTGTCAGTCCAGTAAGACTGCCCCCGATGTCCACGCGAAATTGCAGCTGATTCTCATCCCAGCTGTGGTCAACACAGCCCCACAACATTCAGAGCCTTAAGGAACTCCAGGCGGATCTCATCCACCTCTGGAGCCTTGCCACAGAGGAGCTTTTTAACCACCTCAGTGACCTCAGCACCAAAGATTTGAGAGGCCAACCCAAAGTCCCCAGACTCTGTTTCCTCACTGGCAGACGTGTCGGTGGGATTGAGGAGGTCTTTGAAGTATTCTGCCCACCGATCCACAACGTCCTGAGTAGAGGTAAGCAGCACACTGTCCCTACTATAGATAGTGTTGGTAGCGCACTGCCCCCCCCCCCCCCCCCCCCCCCCGAGGTGCCGGAAGGTGGACCAGGATCTCCTTAAAGCCGTACGGAAGTCTTGCTCCATGTTCTCACCAAACTCCTCCTAATGCCCGGGTTTTTGCTTTGGCGACCACCCGAGCCGCGTTCCACTTGGACTGGCGGTACCCGTCAGCTGCCTCTGGAGTCCCACAGGCCAAAAAGACCTGATAGGACTCTTTCTTCATCTTGACAGCATCCCTAACCGCCGGTGTCCACCAGCGGGTTCGGGGGTTGCCACCATGACAGGCACAGACGATCCTGTGACCACAGCTCCGGTCGGCCGCGTCAACAATGGAGGCATGGAACAGGGTCCATTCAGACTCGATGTCCCCCGCCTCCCCCGGAACATTTTGGCAAGTTCTGTCGGAGGTGGGAATTGAAACTCCTTCTGACAGGAGACTCTCCTCACGATACGTCTGGGCCTGCCTGGTCTGACCGGCATCCTGTATGACCTTCTTCACCATTCTGTCTTTATTCTGCTCTCCCCACCTATTCCACCTTCCTCAGGATCCACTGATTTTCCTCTTTCCTAGTCACTCTCTCTCTTTCTTAACATTTTTTAATCACGATTGTCTGTTTTTTTGCTCATTTTAAATATATTTTTAACCATTTTCTAAATTCTTTTTAATATTTTTACATTTTTTGTTTTTGTGAAGCGCCTCGTGATTTTTATCTTGAGAGGCGGTATAGAAATGATATTTTCTTCTTCTTTCTTCTCCCCCACCATCTGAGCCAACTCACCAACAGGTAGTGGTCAGTTGACAGCTCCGCCCCTCTCTTCACCCGAGTGTCCAAGACATGTGGCCGCAGGTCAGATGAAACAACAACAAAGTCGATCATCGAGCTGTGGCCTAAGGTATCCTGGTGCCAAGAGCACATATGGACCCCTTTATGTCTGAACATGGTGTTCATTATGGACAATCCATGACTGGCACAGAAGTCCAATAACAAAACACCACTCAAATTCAGATCGGGGGGCGGTTCCTCCTAACCACACCTCTCCAGGTCTCAGTGTCGTTGCCCACGTGAGCGTTAAAGTCCCCCCAGCAGAACAAGGGAGTCACCGGAAGGAGCGCTTTCCAGCACCCCCTCCAAGGTCTCCAAAAAGGGTGAGTAGTCCGAACTGTAGTGCATAAAGCCTGATTCATGCTTCTCTGTCAGCTCCGCAAGGGACAGACACGCACGGATTGACGGAAGCGTTTTGCTCTCATACTTCTCCATCTCCTGGAGAGTGTTGCAAAGCAATTGCCCAGCAGGACAACAGAGGGCATAATGTTGTTCTGTGGTATCCTGTCATGTATCGGTCCAAGATAGTGTTTATATTGTGTTTTTTTTTATATAAGAGACTTTTTAACACAGACAGATGTGTCTCTCATTCTCCTCCACCTCTTCATGCGCTAGCCACCACTAAACTCACGTTTCCCATCATTTCTGTCCACAAATAAAACGCTTGCTGCGTATCTTTTCACTCCTCCAGTCACGGGGGAATTAAACGTTCATATTTTAGAGTTTTTTTGCGAGGTATTCTTCAAGCTGCTCCGTGTCTGCCGCTTGTTATCCTCGGCTCTCTTTATGTTTTTGAGGGCGCAAGGGCGGTGCTGTAGACAGCAGCAGCATCCGACCAATCACAAGCTTGCGTTGTCCGTCTCGACTGAAGGATGTTTAGAAAAGAGAGCTCGACTCCGTCCGTCCTTGTGGAGCTCTCCGGCAGGCCCGCAAGGACGTTGCGTGTCTCCGCATTGACCCAGATGGGGAAGCATGAATCAGGCTTAAGCACAGACCACAGTCAGAACCCGTCCCCCCACACGTAGGCAGAGGGAGCCTACTCTCTCATTCACCGGGGTAAACCCCAAGGTACAGGCACCACGATGGGGGGCAACTAGTATGCCCACCCTTGCTCGGCGCCTCTCAGTGGGAGCAACTCCAGAGTGGTAGAAAGTCCAACCCCTCTCAAGGAAACTGGTTCCAGAGCCAGAGCCATGTGTTGATGTGAGTCCGACTATATCTAGTCGGAACCTCTCAACCTCACACACCAACTCGGGCTCCTTCCCCACCAGAGAGGTGACATTCCATGTGCCAAGAGCCAGCTTCTGTAGCCGAGGATCAGACTGCCAAGGTTCCCGCCCTCGACTACCACCCGTCACACACTGCACCCAACCCTTTTGGCCCCTCCCATGAGTGGTGGGCCCATGGGAAGGGGGACCCACGTTTCCTCTACGAGCTGTGCCCGGCCGGGCTCCATGGGTGAAAGCCCGGCCACCAGGCGCTCGCCAACGTGCCCCACCTCCAGGCCTTGCTCCAGAGGGGGGCCCCGGTGACCCACGTCCGGGCGAGGGAACATGGTTTCCATTTATATAATTCATCATAAGTGGTCTTCGGGCTGCACTTTGTCTGATCCCTCACCTAGGACCTGTTTGCCATGGGTGACCCTACCAGAGGCAGAAAGCCTCAGACAACTTTGCCCCTAGGATCATTGAGACACTCAAACCCCTCCACCACGGTAAGGTGGCAGCCCAGGGAGAGGTGTAACTCTTCACCTGTTGGATCAGGTTAAGATGGCGATTAAAGGTTTGAAGCTAATATGACGATGGTGACGGAGGTTAGAATGAAGAACAGACTCGTCTGAAGGACTTCGGTGGTACATCACGTTGGATTGTGGACGCAAGACTTGTTGTGGACAAACTGGTTTTGATTGGAGTACTTTTATTTGACCCCGTTACGTCCCCGACAGGAGATGTTAAAATGTGAAGGAGGGGGTAACATAAGAAATATGACAGTGGAGTTTAAAATGGTTTTAATTGCTGTAAAAGGTTCTAAAAACAAGCAAACAGATGGCGAGCATTATAAAGATATTGCAAAAACAAACAAAACTCTCAAAAAGGTTAACATGACACAAATTATCTACTACAAAAACACCTGGTAAAAACTCATATTAAAAGCTTTACCGAACCGAAGGTGTTAAAACCGGAGTCAATAAAATTGCAACAAACCAAGTTAAACTTTTTAACCAACAAACACACAAAAAGATCCCTCTGGATCACTCAGAGTTTGAACTATAAAAGTAAAAACTCATCCAAACAAAGGGGTTGAAAACGAGACGAGACCTGGAGGACAGCAGAACCCCTGCACTTTTTTGTTTTAGGCGACTCTGATCTGTCAATGATGGGCTTTAAACGGTGACATTGGACATTATTTTGAGTGGTTTGACAGTTACGGTTGTATCCTGGCTGTCATAAATCGTTGAAATCAGAAAAATGCTGGTTCTTTGCCGATGTTTAATATGTGTGTGTACATAGAGCTTTGCAAGAATGACACTGAGGTTTGTGGTGTCCATCCACAGAATAATTCATAGGCTTATTAATAATATCGCTCTTTAAAAAGCGATCGGTGAAGGGCTCGGCCTATCGTTGATGGTCGATACCTTCGTCCAGTCGCCCAGCCGTACTTGACGGTCTCCTAGAGAAAACACAAGTCTGTTTTCAGACACATCTCATCTTGGAAGTATAATGGGAAGGAGGAAGCACAACACCACAGCAGGCCGCTGGAATGGACCAGAGCACACGTTCCTGTGCGTTGCTCCGCTCGTGTGAGCCCCACCTCCATGCCTGCTTGTGGTGGAGTCCCGGTGTTCACTCCGGTGTTGTAATGTTGTTCACAGTTGTGCGCGTAACCCGTCACGTTTGCCCTCGGCCGTATGGCGGCACAGGGAAGTCTTCTCGTAAAGAATTAATGAAGGGAAAGCATTTAAATGGAACGAGAGAGAGAGAGAGAGAGGTGAGGAGCAGAAGAGAGCCCAGCTGCCTGATGTTTCACTCCCTCTCAGCTGTTTTAGTGTCAGGACACAGATGGATTACCTTATGCAAACACTGCGTCTTTACTTTGAGTTGGCATTGCAGATACTCACAGCTAATGTTTTCCTCATCAGAGTCAGCTACGCCGTGCCAGAGTGGAGAAGCAGCCGGGCGTTTGTTTTTCACAACCCAGACTACCGACGTCCACGCTGTTGCTACAGTGGGCCTCAGCCACGGCTGACCCTTTATTTCCCACCATCTAACAAGGACGCCCCCAAGGGGTGGCCATGGCTACCCCTAGGAAATTGCTGCCCCCCCCCCCCAGGAAAAGCCAGTGTTAACAAATCCTATTAATGTTCAGTCAAACCATAAATTAATCTTGTTTATTCAGGACATAATTGTAAAACAAAATCAAATATTTCAATTAACGAGTAAAGAAATAATCAGAATTTTTAAAAATACATTTGTTTCTGCTGCTCACCATTTAAAAAAAGTTTTTATCTCCACAGTTTTTATTTAATTTTTTTTGTGAACACAGCAGGTGAATTAATCTAAAAAAAATACATTTTTGAATTAAAGTTGGGATAACATTTTAAATTACTGAAATGTATTTTTCTAAAATGTTTATGTTTGTAATATTTAAGTTAAATGTTTTGGATCTGTACTGTTATTTTAATTAAAACGAATAAAGGCGCAATGCAATACAGATTAAATTCAACCAGAGTTACCTCGAGGACCAATTTGGTGTGCCACCCCAAAAAATCATTTGGCCTCATCTGGCCACCCCTCCCCTTCCATCAGAGTCCTGTTTTCTGGGGCGGCGGTGCGAGCTGAGACTGGAAGGAGGCATGGGCGGGCTCACATTAGTCAGGCTGGGATTACTTTGGCAATAAATGTAAATGCTGCTAACGGCGGTGTTATTTTAGACTGATGTTGTTGTTGAATCATTTAAAATCGCATAACTTGTTTTTTTACATCACTCATTTTTGTATTGCACAAACAAGTCAGTGTGACATATTTACTGGATGTGTATTGTGTTAAGGTGGAAATGCTCGCTGCATTTTAACAGACTTTTGGTATTCATAGTGCTGCTCATCAGAAGACATTCCTTCAGATTAGTTGAGCTTCTATTTTCATGATGTATCTACGTTAAAAACCGCAGATGAGCAAAATCAACCCACATTTGACACGATCGAGCCTCTGGTGTTTTAGTCCATGAATGCACCGTGGGCAAGTTTACTTATCGTCTTTAAGCGCAGTTTCAAACCCACAGAGGAGTAAACACCAATCAGCAGATCACAAGTGGAAATTGGCCTTCCTGTCCACAATCGGTGCGTTTCTGGCTTAGAGGAGCTGTAAAAATCAGCAGTTTTTGTTTCGCAGACATGAAACGATGTTTGTGAATTATGTAAAATAGTTTTATCCGAAAAGTTTTTTGGTTTTTAAATACGTCAGCGTCGTTATCGGTCACATGCTTCTTTTTAAGGAGAGATTTCACTTGTTTTCAGACGATGCCACGTTTTCAAAGCTCTGCTTTTGTTCGCGTCAGCCTCTGGATTAGTGGTGTCAAAAAAATCGATACCTAGATATAAATCGATACTAAAAGTGGTATCTAAATTCGATATTCCATCCCTGTGGTATCGATATTATGGACTATTATACACATGTTTTCAGACGATGCCACGTTTTCAAAGCTCTGCGTTTGTTCGCGTCAGCCTCTGGATTAGTGGTGTCAAAAAAATCGATACCTAGATATAAATCGATACTAAAAGTGGTATCTAAATTCGATATTCCATCCCTGTGGTATCGATATTATGGACTATTATACACATGTTTTCAGACGATGCCACGTTTTCAAAGCTCTGCGTTTGTTCGCGTCAGCCTCTGGATTAGTGGTGTCAAAAAAATCGATACCTAGATATAAATCGATACTAAAAGTGGTATCTAAATTCGATATTCCATCTCTGTGGTATCGATATTATGGACTATTATACACATGTTTTCAGACGATGCCACGTTTTCAAAGCTCTGCGTTTGTTCGCGTCAGCCTCTGGATTAGTGGTGTCAAAAAAATCGATACCTAGATATAAATCGATACTAAAAGTGGTATCTAAATTCGATATTCCATCCCTGTGGTATCGATATTATGGACTATTATACACATGTTTTCAGACGATGCCACGTTTTCAAAGCTCTGCGTTTGTTCGCGTCAGCCTCTGGATTAGTGGTGTCAAAAAAATCGATACCTAGATATAAATCGATACTAAAAGTGGTATCTAAATTCGATATTCCATCCCTGTGGTATCGATATTATGGACTATTATACACATGTTTTCAGACGATGCCACGTTTTCAAAGCTCTGCGTTTGTTCGCGTCAGCCTCTGGATTAGTGGTGTCAAAAAAATCGATACCTAGATATAAATCGATACTAAAAGTGGTATCTAAATTCGATATTCCATCCCTGTGGTATCGATATTATGGACTATTATACACAGCCTTCTTCAAGTACACCGACACGCACGACAGCCAGATGCCGTAAAGCAGCCTCCGCCTCCCAGACAAACAGAAGAAGAAGACGCCACATGGCTAAATTGCAATTTCCCACGCGAGTTGTCTCCGATCCAAGTTTTGTCTGCCAAATAAAAAAAACAAAAACATAAACAGCGAATTTAGGAGGCGCTTCACAGCCCAACTTAATTAGCATACCAAGTCCGACACGTAGTTGTATATTCACGCTTATGTGCTTAAAGGAAAACTCCCGTTTATTGCAACCCAGACTTAATTTCTAGCATGCAGTACGTTTGTTTACTCACGCTGACAACTTTGGTGCTACTTGGATTCGCCGGGGTATTTAAATCCATCGGCGAATCGCCATTAGTGTATATCCATATAACGGGTGCGGACGGGCACCCATGGTGCAGCCTCGAAATAAGACATTATCTGCACCAAAACATCCTCATGTCAAAAGGTTTAGTTAGGAATCATTAACGTGATTCCCCTGTTCGTTTGGAGCGAGTCTGGGATTTCTAGGCGTAAACAGACTAGCTGCGGCTAATCTAACCGGCGCTTTTAATGACGTCACTGCCGTGCGCCAATCTGTTTTTATTAAGATTACCGGTAGATGTACCTTTGTCCTACGGTGGAGAAATTCGTTTTCTCCCTTTATTGACCAACAGAGTTGTTCAAAAGTACAGAACGAAACATATGGCATTACATCTTATGACAAAAATGCACCTTAAACAGAGTTTAAGCAGCAAAACATCACTCTGCAAATAGTGTATATATAGTGAGACAATTCATGATTTAAAGTGTTAACTTTCGCCAGTTTTTGTACGCACGTTTTAAAAAATGCTGATACTTGAAAGGTTTAAGCACTTCATACACTTAATTCTTAACATTTAATTTTTGCAATATAAATTGAGGAATGTTATTTTTTGAATAAACTTGTTCAATAAATTGGTGTTTTTAAATAGTATCGAAATCGAGTATCGAGTTTTTTTTTCAAGTATCGAATCGAGTTTGAAATTTTAGTGTCGTGACAACCCTACTCTGGATGTTGATTAACTGTGAGCCACGTTTGGGTCGAGAACTTTAGGTGTGAAGCTGCACCGAGTCGGATGAGTCGGAGCAGTTTGAGACGGAGCCGTGAAAGGGCCTGGAGCATATCTGGGAAGGTGTTGTGAGTTTATTCGGACCACACGTGCATCACGAGCAGAATCTCCAGAGCGGGACACAAAGCAGAGACCATGAAGGTCCATCGTCTTAACTCGCCGCAGACAGACAGTGTGAGACAAATAAACAAGACACGCGTGAATTACGGACGTGAAGGGCGCGCTTCTGCTCGATGTTTATTTGGTTTCAGTTTGAACACGACCAGTTAGACCTCACCTTCAAGTAAGAGGAAGAAAGTGTCCATGCCACTCAAAGGAAGATGGATAAATAAGATTTACTGTGAAAAGCTTTAGTTTTTATTCCAGAGTGGTTTTAAACGAGCTGAAACTTCAAGTTTTTGTTTGTTTGTTTGCTGTGGCCAGAGTCAAACCATGTCTTGTTGCGTTTTTGCTTTTGTTGGACGGCAGACGGCGGCGAGTGACACAAAACACGGGGAGGAGGTGTGAGGCAAACCGGAGATGCATTCGACAAGTTGCACATCTTATTTTTTCCGTTACTAGGGCGACCGTGTGGTCCGTAGGAATGCGCGTCCCCGTAGTTGAGCAGCAGATCTGAAAACCCCGTCTGCGCTGCTCCGGCCCGTTCCCGTGATGCTACGTGATGATCTCAGCCCTGGCTGCTGCTCGGCTATGAGTGAGCGAAGCTGCTCTGAAGCCGGTGTTTATGGAGGGCCAAAGTAAAATAAATACTTGCTCCATCCTGTCTGCATTAGGGGCCTGCACACATGGCTTTGACGTCAGAGTGACATTAAACAGGGTGGGGTGGCCCAGCTGGCTGTGACAGGCATTAAAGCACATGCACGCTTCCACAGCTCGCTAGTAACGCCTGTTGTTCCTCGCCAGGATCTTTGCCAGTTCAGTGATTTTTCTTTCATCTCAAATTTAAAGTATTTTCTGTAATTTTCAAAAGAAACTTGATCGTTACTCTGATGTTTTTGCTCTTATAGCTTCACACATTTCTTCTGCAAATGTTTGTTGTCTTTATCCTTTCTTTGCAGCAAGAATGAATTTGTGTGTGTGTGTGTGTGTGCATGCGCGCGCGCCTTTGGCTACATGCCTGTATATGAACATGTTTATACCCTGCAGTCCTACAACTGGTCCGTCAACATTCTGATGCAGGATGAGGTTTTCAAAGCTTGGTTAAGATAAAAAACGAGCAGTTCTTTCATACGGAGATTAATCAGGGTCTTTTTTAATGATTGATTAAGTTTTCACATCCAGAAAAATTGATCTCAAACAACAAAATTTACCAGAATTTTTTTCTGATTCATGAATTTTTTGTAAATTATGATTTTGCAAAGAAAAATTTAAGATGAGTTTGGAGATCAACTCTGACTGGATTGATGAGCTAACAGCTAGTCACTGCAATGCCAAGTCCAACAAATGGATGGTTGTTGTCTTAAAACAACTCCGGTCAATTCTAACTCCGACAGCTAGGTGGCGACAGTTGTACCGCCTTGATTCTGACACTGGATGAGTCTCTGAAGCGTCTGGCCTGAGTTTTCTGATTAAATTCCGTTTTAAACGGTCATCTGGTTTTTACTATCGTGATACATGGTACCGTCTCTCCTGTATTGTGATAGTTATGGTATTGGTTTGTGCCAGCATACCCTATGATACTCCTGGGTTCACCGGAAATGCTGCTGCTAGCTGCTGCTAATTGTGCTAGCAAGCTATCGTATAAATCTACATAAATAACCATTTAATGCAAAATGATAAAAGTTTATGAAGCAGAATTTGCATAATCTGTTATAAAATATTTTGCACTGGAGCTGCTTTATAACAGAAGGAAAATCCACACAGACTAGCTGTTAGCTTGTCAATCCAAGTGGATGGTAATAGCTGTCCTCTCAGGTGGCTTTAAAAACATGAAGCTCCATTGTAATCTTAAATGACGTGAATGAAATGAAGGTTTTTATGGAGCTTTCTAATAAAAGATCCAATAATAAAAATGGTGCGATGGTGGATAACCTTGTGGATGTCGGTCAGACTGTTGTTGTGCAGGTGTTGGCCTCCTGCACATGTTAAAGCGGTCAGATGTCACGGGTGGGACAGCTGGTGTCTCGTGAACTTCAGGGCAGAGGATTTCCCTCTCTGTCGGTGTCGAACTGCAAGCCTGGACTGGTTTCAACTTGGTGTTTTTAAGTAGCTGAGGGACAAATGCGTGCACAAAGATCCTGGAGGGTTTGCTGAAATCGTGACCAGGCTTCGATTGTTCCTTTTTCAAAATAAAAGCCACTTATTTTCTACATGAATAAAACCCAGGAAATAATGATCCTGCATTTATTTGTTTCTGTTGAGTAAAATGAAAAACGTTTCTTGGTGGGTTTGTTTTTCATCCTTTTACTTTTTGCTGATAACATCCTAAAATCAAAGCCAGCTGTGAGTTTTACGGCGCCTTCGCAGCTGCAGGATTTAACGAGTTTAGATCAAACTGCAGCACACCAGAGCTGTTGGATTGGTTCATCTGTGTAGGTGTGAACACAGAGAAGGTGAGTCAGAACAACTGATCCAAGACCGCTGAGAGGCGGGCCATAAACAGTCACTGAGTTGGATTGTTTGGTGGGAACGTGAACTGACCTCAGTGTGCCACAAGCTCTGAACGTCCACCAGGAGTTTGAGCTAAGCGGCTCCTGTGGATCTGAAGTTTGATTAAAAAATAAAAGCGTAACATTCTCTTTGCAAATTGTGAAGTTTTATGGTACTTTTGAGAAACATTTGCTGTCCTTGTTCTCCATGTGTCATGTTCTGTGTCCCTTTGGTCCCCAGCCCCCTCCTGGTCCCCCCCAGTCACTTCACTTCAGTTTTCTATAGGTTCAGATTTTCTAGTTCATATCTCCTTTAGTGTGTTGTTTCCTTCCCCATTGAGGTCATTAGTTAACTTATTTTTAGATCTCCTGTGTCTTTGTTCTACAGCGTTTAGGTTTAGTAGCTTTTGTTTTACAGGATTTAGATCTGGGTTCTTAATTGTTAATTTATTTTCTCACTCAGCAGTTTCATACATCATTCATGCAAAATACAATCAACAGTCTCCTAAGTGGAAAAAAAGGGGGGAGGAAGAAGAAGTCTTATATGACCTACCCCTTCCTACTTCATATAATATAATTTACAGTAGGGATGCACCGATACTGGTATCGGTATCGGTGCCGATACCAATACCAGTTTCGGTATCTGTATAAGTTAACCGATACCAGGAACCGATACCAATGCAGTTGCTTGAAAATGGCTTCACTGTAACTTGTCATTTCTGTTCACCTAATATTTTAGTTTTGTGATGATTTCTATTCATATAGTTTACTTTTTATCTTTCCTGTTGAAAGCAGAGAAGAAAATAAAATCTGTATTCCAAATCATTGCATTTTTTTTGTGTGGTGGAAGTATCGGTATCGGTAATCGGCGAGTACTCAGATCCAGGTATCGGTATCGTATCGGTTTGGAAAAGAGAGGTATCGGTGCATCCCTAATTTACAGAATGGCTTTATGCACAAACCAAGTATAGAACTTCCTTATCTTTGTAAACAAAATCACAATAAAACTTATCGATATACTCATTCAATATTTACTTATCAATCGTACGATTCTATGATTTTTTCTAAATTGATCGGTAGTTAAACATTTTTTCAGGTCATGATCCAGATTATTCCATAATTTTACTCCATATACTGAAATACACATTTGCTTTAATGTTGTTTGTGCAAAAACTCTTTTAAACTCAGGCTTCTTTCTATTTTTTCCATCATTTGAAATCAAAACAAAAAACTTCTGTAACTTAACTGGCAGTAACCTCATTTTTGCCCTGAACCTAATTAGTAAAGTTTTCAAATGAACCAAATCCCTGAATTTCATAATTTTTGATTCAATAAAAAGTCTATTGGTATGTTCTCTAGCATCTACTTTATATATAATTCTCATAGCTTTCTTCTGTAATAAAAACAAAGGATTAGTGTTTGTTTTATATGTGTTGCCCCAAACCTCTATACAATAAGTCAAGTATGGAACAATAAATGAATAATATAATATATGAAGTGTTGATGACTCCAAAATACTTTTTAATTTATTTAAAAGTCCAATACTTTAACACAGTTTTTGTTTTATATGAGGTTTCCAATTGAAGTTTATGATCCCAGATGACCCCTAAAAATCTTACTTCATTTACTCTTTCAACTGAAGTACCATCTATGGAAAATGTAACAGAATCATCTGTCTTCCTGTTACCAAAAATCATGAATTTTGTTTTATTCCAATTTATAAATAGTTTATTGTCCATAAACCACTTAAGTTTAGTCATCTCACAATCCATATTTTCCCAAATACTTTGTAAGTCATTCCCAGAACGAAATATATTTGTATCATCAGCAAACAAAATGAACTGTAATATTTTGGACACATCACAAACATCATTAATATACAAATGAAAGAGCTTAGGTCCCAACACAGAACCCTGTGGGACTCCATATGTAATCATTTGAGAATCTGAAATTTCATCTTCTAACTGTACAAATTGATTTCTTTTAGTCAGATAACTACTTAACCAATCATGAGCTATCCCTCTTATCCCATAATTCTTTAACTTAGAAAGTAACAAACTATGGTCTATGGCAGGGGTGGGCAATCTCTGTCCACGAGGGCCGGTGTCCCTGCAGGTTTTAGATCTCACCTTGGGTCAACACACCTGAATCACATGATTAGTTCGTCACCAGGCCTTTGGAGAACTTCAGGACATGTTGAGGAGCTAATTTAGCTATTTAAATCAGCGGTGTTTGTTCGAGGACACATCTAAAACCTGCAGGGACACCGGTGTCGGTACAAGATCTGCTCGGGTGCAAGATCGGCTCGGGTCGGTCGACTGCCGATGACGTCTAAGTAGTTAATTGGCTGAACATGAACCTTACGGAATTACGTAATCACGTAACGTTGTTATCACGTGACGTTGGTCCAGGCAAATTTTTTCTATTGGAAAGATGGACAACTTTTACAAAGAAATCCATCATTACCTCTTTGAAAATACACTTTTAGCATAGAGCTGCAAGTATATTAGTGCTGAACGATTAACTGCATGTGCAATTAAATTGCGATGTGATAAAAGGAGATTTTCTAATGGCAAAGGCTGCAATTTGGCAGCGAGTGGTTAGCGCAATGCTAATATACATGGAAAAACCCATAGGAATGCTAATGCTAATAATGCCGATTACATTATTACAAATTATGAATTAGAAACGTGCCAAATGATTACATTTGGAGTCTAATAGAAAGTAAAACTACCATCAATCAAATAAGTACAGACAGGTATTTTAGTAAAGCCAGAAAACTTTTAACTCCAGAGCTTTGGCTAGCAGCTATGAGCGTAACTGAACTACGCATGGACAAGACGTCAAAAACTCAACACAAATACTTCACTAAACAGGACACACTTCTTTCCTGCAAATACAATTTCACAGGTGTTGCTAATACCTATGATCCTTCAAGGGATGTGCTCAAGGAGGAGTTCAACATGAATCAAATATAGTGTTTTATTTTACAAATACTATTATAAACACAAACTTACGTCTTAAGAAACATTATTTTAATAACGAAACTGCTAAATTCTTTCCAACAGTATAGATGTGTAATGTATTTTGTCCGAGTGGGTTTGCCGTACTTTGACGTCATCGGCAGTCGAAGGACCCCGAGCCGATCTTGCACCCGAGCAGATCCTGTACCGACACCGGCCCTCGTGGAGTGAGATTGCCCACCCCTGGTCTATGGTATCAAATGCTTTTCTTAAATCAATAAACAGACCTGCTGTGTATTGCTTCTTTTCTATTGCTGCTGTAATTTCTTCATTTAATTCTAGTAATGCCAAGGATGTAGATTTATTTGATCGAAATCCATAAAGTTGTCTAGTTTCTGAATGAACCACTTTTCAAGCACTTTAGGAAACTGGGGAAGCACAGAGATTGGTCTGTAATGATTCTCATTGGTTCTCCCCTGCTTGTTTCTGCTCCTCCTCTGTTCATTAGTCTCACCTGTGCCCAGTTCCCTTGATCACCCATCCCCTGTGTATATAACCCTGTCTGGTCTCGGTGTGTTGTTGGTCCATTGTCTTTGTCAGCGTTGTTCTGGTTTTCGCTCCTGTGCTCCAGGTTCCTGCTCAGAAGTTTGAGCTTTAGTTTCGTCCCTGTGTTTTGTAGGCAAGGCTCAGACTTCAGCCTTTTGGATTTTTTGCAGCTCATGAAGGATTCTGATTTTTGCAACTGCTCCTGCCTGTGTAGCTCTGGGTTCTTGCATTTTGGGTCCAGACCTCCTACCCTCAACATGACGCCGTGGAGATGCAGATGTTTCTCACCTTGCTGAGGCATTGGTTCAGTACCGACTGGGCCTCTCGTCCCATTCCACCTCTGCTGTCCAAGGAAGTTTGGCTTCAAACCAACGCGAGAAAAGGTTTTCTAAGGCTTTGAAGACGACAATAAAACCCAAAGCCACAGCAGACTTAGTTTTCACAGCAAAGCTGCGTTTGAAATGGTGCTTTTTTTACGCGACGGCACCCAATAAAGCAAGCCAGTAAAAAGAGAGAATCGTCCCGTTGATGGTGTGCTCAGGGTTAGGAGCAACTTGGGCCTGTAGCCTGCCAGAATACAGGATCAGGAATTACATTTTGTCCACCATAACTTTAGAATAATTACCGTATTTTCCAGACTATAAGTCGCACTTTTTTTTCACAGTTTGGCCGGTCATGTCACTTATATACCAAATTATGTATACCGCGCTGCTGCGGGCCGGCTCTGGCCCAGGAATGAGCTCTCCCCGCCCGCTGGGAGGGTTTGAAACACCGCCATCCTCTGCTGGAGACCTTGGCTGAATGGTCCCATCGAGCAGATACCCGTTGGATGTTCTCCCGCCAAAAGAGACGATACAGCAGAAGCGGTCTTCGGAAATCATCGTCGCCACAAAGTAACGCGTGTAACGCCATCAAACCGTACAGTACATACCAGATAAGCTGTGCCGCAGCGTTGTTGTCCGCTCCATCATGCATATCCTGTTTTCACTCCCGCCAGCGATTGTTTACTGTTAGGGTTGGGGTTATGGGTAAGGTAACGAACAGAATGCCAACATGAAAGAGTGCATGTTCGATGTTCATTCAATAGTTCGGTTTCCTAACGTGCATGTAAACCAGGATAAAGGCTTCCTGTTTATTGCTGTAGATAAACTTACATCCTCGTGTAAACACATTAACTATTTCTCTGAACTGAGGCTGCTCAGAAAGCTGTTTCCAACGAGTAAAATATAAAATATTTATGACTTACTCTGAAAGAAAAATCCCTTTAAGGCAGCCAAGTTCCCTACAGACTTGTACACACACACACACACACACACTTCTGCTTCAGGAGGCCGCTCAGGTCATTTGAAGAGTTCTTTTGTGTATAGAAGTTATTCACCCCGAACATCTGGGTTGACTGATTCACTGAGAGGACTACGCAGCGTGTGTGTGTGTGTGTGTGTGTGTGTGTGTGTGTGTGTTAATAGTTTTGCTTGGCTAATGTTTTACTGAGCTCTGCTGATCTTTGAAGCTGTCTGTCAGCGTTCTTCATCAAATTCTGTCGTTCTGCTAGGGTGTGACTGGTGACACTAACCAGCTACTCTGGTCACACTGAGGTCAGCACACATGAATGAGTGAACACACACACACACACACACACAACTGAGTGTGATTTTGGTACTGAGCCGATAACGGTGATTTCTGTTAAAAAGCTAAAACTAACAGCCGTGACCTGATTGATGATCTGCCTTAAATCTTTTCTCGCATCTTGCAGGTGGAGGAGGAAAGAGGAACGGGCGCAGCAAGAAATGGAAGGAGATGCTAAAACTCCCGCACATCAGCCAGTGCGAAGAGCTACGCAGCACCATCGGTACGGACTGTGTGTGTGTGTGTGTGTGTGTGTGTGTGTGTGTGTGTGTGTGTGTGTGTGTGTGTGTGTGTGTGTGTGTGTGTGTGTGTGTGTGTGTGTGTGTGTGTGTGTGTGTGTGTGTGTGAGAGGCAGAAAGATAATTTGCCATGCAGTGACGCTGGGGTGGGTCTGTCTGCGGGGGGAAGTTCAGATATGACTTCCTTCCTGTTTCTGTCCGTCTCCACCCACAGTTAGTGGTAGGAGGCAGGAAACTCGTGTGTGTGTGTGTGTGTGTGTGTGTGTGTGTGTGTGTGTCTGAGGTGGGGAAACGGTTCACACGGTTGCTTCTCAACATCAAAGTCCGTTCGCTCATCATATCGGCTCCTGTCCAGGATCCTCCCAGCTCCTGGGCTCTCTGTGGTTCCCTGAATGCCACACAGCACACGTGTGGGTAAAAGTGCGTCACAGCTATCGCTGCCAGAGATTGCAGTGCTGCCCTCCCCCACGTGCGTCCCTCTTTCCACTATCCGTATCTCCCTTTCCGTCACCCTTTCAGCCACCTCAGGAGGAAGCAGAAGAGGAGAGGTTAGGAGAAGAGATCTTTTAAGGACAGGATAGGATAAGATGAAGGCCGAGTGAGAGGGGTATTGATGTACGAACTCCCTTTGGTGATATCGTTTACCCGGCACCGATTATCTTCTTTGTCATCACCACTAAACGCCCGAATCATCACCCACGAGTCTAATTATCCCAAAAGTGAATCGATCTGTCCTCGTATCGATGGAAGGCCACCTCCAAGAAGGATCTTGTTTCTAAAATATTACTTTTAATTTACTGCACAGAAGTTCCCCCCACATAAACACTCTAAAGGTGATGGCTGGTGTGCGTATGTGCGCACCAGCTGTTGGTGTTTACATACGTCAACATTGCATAGCTGCTATTGTGTCATTTCCCTATCATGCAGAGTGCGAGATCAAAATAATCCTACTTGTGTAATCAAACGCCTAGCAGACGTGTAGCTGCGTGCACGCTCGCTGTTGCACACACACGTGTGCAGAAGGATGCAGTACACCAACTGATAGCCGTGTCTTTGTTGTGTCTTGATAATGTCAGGCATTTGACCTCAGCCTTGACAAGTGTGCGATAGTTCTTGGAAGCCCAGATTACATTATGTGGGCTGCAGCCACTTTGTCTGCCAGCCTTAGACCTCATTCCCTCCTCGTCGCCTTCCATCCTTCCTTCATTTTCCCCTCAGCGTGATTCCTACATCACGCGTGCACCTGCTCATCACGTCCCAACGCTCTCCCTACTGTAGGCAGCAGCCAGACGTGGCTGAAGACAAACACAGAAGCGCTCTCGTTTATTCGTTTACATTCAGCCGGCCGTTCGCTGTCAGACTAATCCACTCAGTCTTGGCCTAAGTTGGGTTTTAATTAAGTTGTAATTTACTGTACTGGTACAGACATTCGCTACAGCTCATGCCTGTGCCTGCTTGATTTGAGATGATCTGCTCTGTTCTCGAACACCTTGCTGTCTTGCACGTTTTCTTTCCCATATTTTGCTCAAGACTAGAGAGAGACCGATATATCAGATTGAGATATACCAGGGATGTGTATTTTTGAAATTCTGGCGATACGATACATATCACGATATATTGCGATGCATTCAGTCAGACGTTACAAGCAATTTTTTTTTACTGAATTTATTGTAAGAATGTTCAATAAACAGTCCAAACTGATACGTAACATGTTTAACATGAGGTATCTGAACCATGATGGAGGGATTTACATTTCAATGGTGGAAACAAAACCCGCTGCACACTGCTGCCAACTAGCGGGTGGCGATTGAATTGCACAAAACGAAAAGAAAATACACAAATGTTTGCATGTAAATTCTTTCCAGTATTAGATACACGGCTTTTGAATATCGATGTAATAATTGCAGGAAAAAAATCACGATATTTTGCCATATCGATATTTCCGATACACATCATTTGAATATCGATATAATATTGCTGGAAAAATATCACGATATATTGCCATATCGATATTTTCTTACATCCCTAAGATATACCAAATTTTAAATAAAAGCGTCGGCCAATGTACCTCTTTAGTAGAGCCAATTTAAAAAGGCACATCCTTGGGCAGCCCAGTGCTGATGCTGAATTTTATTTACATGTGGTGTTTAAAATTTGTATCGCAATACAGGGGAGATGATACAATATGTATCATCATCATCATCTTTATTTATAAAGTGCTTTCCGTCAAGGAGAGATTGAACCAAAGCGCTGCACACACAGCAAAGATATAAACGTAAAACAACAGCAGCCATGCAGTGACTAAGATAAAACAAAATGGATTAAAGCATTTAGTTAAAAGACAAGATATGAACGACTAAAAGAAGGCTAGTATCACAATACAGGGGAGGCGATGCGATGTATGTATCACTTATTCTGCTCTCCCTACCTATTCCACCTTCCTCAGGATCCACTGATTTCCCTCTTTTCATCGTTCCTATTCACACTCTCTCTCTTTCTTTACATTTTTTAATCACAATTGTCTATTTTTGCTTATTTTAAACATATTTTTAATAGTGATGCACCGATATCTGATATTAAGGTCACTGTTATGGCCGATAACTGATATTTGCTGATACCGATATACTGACATTAATGCTTCTAAAATAAGCAGATTTTGTATAAAATAAAAATTATTAAAGCTGAATTTACGTTATTATGTACACACAACACACACATTTACGCATCTGAGATGATTACAATCACTATCACATGACTAAACAACTACACATCACCCCCCTCACCCTCTGAAACAGATAAACAAAAGGAGACAAGATGAAAAAAATATCGGTGGTTAATATTGGCCTGTTTTATTTTTTATCGGACCGATATCGATATTGATGCCGATATATTGTCCATCCCTCATTCTAAATTCTTTTTTATGTTATAAATTTTTTGTTTTTGTGAAGCACCTCAAGATTTTTATCTTGTGAGGTGCAGTAGAAAAGATAGTTTCTTCTTCTTGTTCACAATACAAGGGAGACGATACGATGTATATATCACAAACTAGGGGAGATGATACGATGTATATATGTTTATGTTTGTTTATTCACTTAGCAGACGCTTTTATCCAAAGCGACTTACAATTTATAACCTATAGGGCATGTTGTGAACTGTGGGGGAAACCGGAGTACCCGGAGGAAACCTACGCATGCATGGGGAGAACACGCAACTCCACGCAGAAAGTTTTACCTTTCTCAGTGGCCTAGTGGTTGAGTGTCCGCCCTGAGACTGGGAGATTAGGGGTTCGATTCCTGGTCGGGTCATACCAAAGACTTTGAAAAAATGGGACCCAATGCCTCCCTGCTTGACACTCAGCATTAAGGGGTTGGATTGGGGGGTTAAACCACCAAATAGTTCCCAAGCGCGGCTTGTCTGCAGCTCACCGCTCCCCCAGGGGATGGGCCAAATGCGGAGAATAAATTTCACACACACACCTGTGTGTGTGTGTGATAACTAATGGTACTTTAACTTTAACTTTAAAGGCCACAGCCGAGTTTCGAACCTGCGACCTTCGTGCTGTGAGGCAATAGTGCTAACCACTGCGCCACCATGCAGCCCATATATCAATATACAAGGAGACAATATGATGTATATATCACAAACTAGGGGAGACGATACTGTATTGTATATATCACAATACAAGGGAGATGATACGATGTATATATCATGATACAGTGGAGACGATACGATGTGTATATCACAATACTAAGTGTCAGATGTTATTTGCACATTTTTAAGACTTCAGTTTAGGGCTGGGCGCTATGGCCTAAAATCAAAATCAAGATATATTGAGGATTTCACCTCGATAACAATAAATGGACGATAACTACAGGTATGTGCAGAAACAAAAGTTGTCCACTAGATGGGGCTGTCACATGTTTTATGTTGGGTCACTTTTTTACGTGACACGCAAGGTGGTACAGCTTCTTAAAGGGCCATGAACTTTGCCAACCTACACACATCATTTATTTTTTTTATTGTCAAATTTATTGACAACAGAAAAATTATCTCGATAAAAGTCAGAAATTTCTGTAACGATAAATTTTCGATTTATTGCCCAGCCCTACTTCAGTTAATTAGAAACTTCAGGCCAAACACTTCCATAGCACATCCAGTGTTCTTAAGAGATCTTGTTCAGTCCGAAAGAAAAGTGTGAAAACTGCTGCCACCTAGCAGTCAAAGTTTGAATTGCAGTACACAAAAGTATGATAAATATTTGCTTGTAAATTCTCAATAAAAAAGAGATACGCTGGTTCTAAATATAGATTACATGTCTTAGCATAAAATATTGCGTTATTTCTTAGTATTGGTATTTTCTAACATCCCTAGCATTTACATTCCTGAAAAATATTTGTTCAGTAAATGCTCTACAATATTTTTGTCAGATCACATTAATTTTTACTTGTTTACCCGTTTTATCTATTTAGTACTTGGTCAGTTTATTGATTTGGTTGATGAACTTTAATTAAATATTTGATTTTAATACTAAGAATTGGATAAAATGAATCATCAACAGTTTGTTAAATTCATTGTTCAAAAACCTGTTCAGGTTCAGAAATGTTGTGACTCTACTGTTAGTAAGGTCTAGGCCATGAAAAGCAGCCAAAAGCAACGGCTGACAATGAATGACCTCTACATATCGGCAGTAGGAAAACCTACATTGGTGGACCTGCTAGAGGACTTTTTACGTGGAATATGGGCTTTTAAAAAGTTTCTCCTTTGAAATGTCAAAAATGTTGGCACAAACGAGACTTGGAACTGTAAAACTTAATTCATTCAATGGTTTTATAAATGTTGAGCACCTTCAAAACTCTTAAATGCATGTAATTAAAAATCTGAGAAGAGCTTTTGCTGGTTTTTAATTCTGCAGCCATAATTAAAACAGGAAATATCACAAATCTCTCTCAGTATCACATCAGTCCTGTTTGCTGACCAAAGCAGGGTTTAAATATCTGAGGGGGCAGTGTGTGAGGAGCTTGGGTGTGTGTGTGTGTGTTTGTTTGTTTGTTTGGTGTTTGTCTTGTGTGTATGCACGTCTGCCCATAGAGTGATGAAATGTGTCCTGCTCTTCTTCCTTATATGGTCAGAGAGGAAATGTGAATCAGATGGAGAGCATT
Organism: Nothobranchius furzeri; assembly: GCF_043380555.1. NCBI lineage: Eukaryota > Metazoa > Chordata > Actinopteri > Cyprinodontiformes > Nothobranchiidae > Nothobranchius > Nothobranchius furzeri. The sequence continues at coordinate 25,453,151 of NC_091746.1, forward strand.
AGTGCTAATAAGGTGGAAGCAGCTGCACAGGAAAAACTCGCCAACAAAAAACGTGGATACCGTCTGTTTTGTGTTCAGCAAATGCAAATGTACTGTCTTTTTAATTTGTTCACCCTGCTCTCTGGAGGGGTTTTATGGGGCTATATAATCAAGTTACATGAATGAGATTCATTCAGAGAATTCGTCCGTATTCTAAAATAAATCTGACTCTATGTTGACCCTCAAAATTCATGTTTCCACTACAGGAGTTCCGGGGAATTTTTGGGAAGGGGGAAAATCACTGGTTTGGTGAAATTACCCACAAGTTATAATGTGGAAGTGGAGATTTGTTCAGTTCTCAGGAAATGCTCTCTTCCTTGCTGTTGCAACACTTTGAATGCACTCGGTTAGGAAAAACGGAGATTAGTCCCGGTGGTCGATCATTTCCCTGTGGCCGACAAGTCACACGGGGTGATTTCCAATTCTGTTGATGACAAAACTCCATTTTTGGGTTTTAGACATTGTTTAAAGTGCAGAATAAAAAAGACACACATGACTTCTTAACAACCTCGGAGATTTAACTTCTTGCTCGCTACACGGAGACACTGGGTTTTAGTGTTTACAGTCCAGGGGAGGAGAGGTCCGGATTCACCACTACCTGGATGGGGAAGAGCGGGGGTGATGACACACGCATGACCCGTCCAGGCTGTTGCAATGGCTTAGCAGAGCTGAAGGAAAGTTGCAGCTAAAGCCTGATTCATCCGTCTGCGTCAGTGCGGAGACACGCAACGTCCTTGTGGACCTGCCGGAGAGCTCCGCAAGGACGGACGGAGTCGAGCTCTCTTTTCTAAACATCCGTCAGTCGAGACGGACAACGCAAGCTTGTGATTGGTCAGGACGCCGCTGTCGTCTACACCACCGCCATTGCGCCCTCAAAAACATAGAGAGCCGAGGATAACTAGCGGCAGACACGGAGCAGCTTGAAGAACACCTCGCGAAAAAACTCTAAAAACATGAACGTTTAATTCCCCCGTGACTGGAGGAGTGAAAAATTGCGCAGCAAGCGTTTTATTTGTGGACGGAAATGACAGGAAACGTGGGTTTAGAGGTGGCGAGCGCATGAAGAGGTGGAGGAGGATGCGAGACAAATTTGTCTGTGTTAAAAAGTCTCTTATATACAAAAACACAATATAAACACACTATCTTGGACCGATACATGACAGGATACCACAGAACAGCGCTACGCCCTCTGTTGTCCGGCCGGGGAACTGCTTTGCAACACTCTCCAGGAGACGGAGAAGTATGGGAGCAAAACGCTTCCGTCAACCCGTGCGTGTCTGTCCCTTGCGGAGCTGACGGAGAAGCATGAATCAGGCTTTAGGCAGGGAAATGCGTGTGTGAAGCTAAAAATCGCTTTGGGGAAATAATAAAACATGGTCAACAGTTCCAGCAAGTAGATTCTGTATGAAATGGGGCCTTTAAATATTTTTTACCTACCAACAAAAAAAAAAGTGTTTTATGAAAAGTAGAAGAGATCAAAGAATTGTGAAACAAAACTGACTTTTGATTGGAATCGACCCTGGTTGGTGGAATCGGCCAGTCTGATGAGTAAGAAAAAACCCCCCCACAAATTTGGGAACTTGCCATCGTTTAACTCTGATTGGAGAAAAATTTTCAAGCTAATCTGATTTTTCTTTGATTATTTTGTTAATTTGAGCTTTTCTAAATGAAATCACCACGTTATTGGTCCTCAGAGCCTGAATTGGTTCATCTCTTTAAACTGACCGTGACTTCCTTCGGCGGAAGCGTAAAACACTTATGACCCTTCAGAGACATGGGTCCTCCAGTTGTTCACTTTTGTTTCCTCCTTGTCTTCCTCCCAGAGAGAGACTTCACCAGTCTATGTGAGAAGCAGCCGATTGGTCGGCTGCTGTTCCGTCAGTACTGTGACACGAGGCCGGAGCTGAAGCGCTGCATCGAGTTCATGGATGCTGTGGTAAGATTCCTCTGTCTCGGGCCGTCTTTCTGCTTTACTCACTCTCCATCTGCCAGTGGTCTCTCCCACGAGGCCGGCCTGAATCAGGGCCTGCAGAGCAAGAACTAGGAGAGGAAAATCCGCGCGCTCTTGGCAGCAGCACGGGTGTTGGGTGGGGTGGGCGTATGGGGGTGATTAGACAGGCTGTCAGAAAGCTGACCCCTCCTCTTCCTCTATGCTCTCCTCCATGAGGTCAAGCCCACTTCAGAGGCAGGTCCCCTGGGGGAGCAGGCAAACACAGACCTGAGCTTGTGCCTAAGCCCCTGGTGGTATGTGAGAAAGGAAAACGGGGGCCAGATCATACCTGTTTGATGAGAGCCTACATTTGTGTTTTTCATGCCTTACAAACAACCGCTTGCATGCAAACTCTGGAGGATGTAAAAACTTCGTCTGCTTGAACAGGTCCTTCACCGAGAAACCATTTCTACTTGTCATTTTTGAAAATCATCACTCTGGGTTTTTCATGCAGGCTGAACATGAGAATAGTCTCCTACACCTGTCCCCTGCAGTAGCTTCTGGTAGAAAACAGACGGTGAAACTCTAGGATTAGAAAATCCTGACAGATCTACGTCACGCCGTCACTAACATTCATGGTCTCGCCCGTCTTTACTCACGACGGGGAAGGCTGTTGTTGGTTTAGCATCCAGGAAACAGCAGAGAACATCTTAGCTAGTAGAAGCTAGCCGTTAGCATTAGCAACTCCACCACACAGCAGAACTCCTCCAGGCTTGTGTTCTTTGTGGAGATGAATCATCAACGTTGCAGAGCAAACAGTCAATGGTATAGCCGTGTTGCTGTTAACCAATCAGAGGAGAGATGTCCACATATCAGGAAGTAAAACTCTAAATGCTGCCGTCTGAAGCTACTTTTTCCTCCGACTGAATTTTCGAAGCTGAAACTTGTGCACTGGAGCTTTTTTTTCCCCAGAATACGATTTACGAGGCATTAATTCGTACTAGAGACTGCTGCAGATGCATTAAATAAGAGTGGAGGACCTCTTTAAAACAGCTTCTAGTGCGGCCGCCCCTGGCTTGCTGTGAGTTGTGTGGTGTGGTCCTGTTCCTCTCTCCTAACATCTTTGCCATCATGCTAAAAATGACCATAAGCTGCTGTGATTTGCCACATTATTCACATTTCTGTCTTCCAGGCCATGTACCAGCTAGCTCCAGATGAAAAGAGGAGGGACTGTGGACTGAATGTTTTAGACACATACTTTAATAACGGGGTAAGGCACTTAAACATTCCCTTATACATGTAATAAGTACACGAGTGACCAGTTTTTAGATTTATATCCAGAGAATGCAACAAGCTTTTTAATGGAACTGTATTATTTCATTTGTTTAAAAAATCACGCTACAACCAAGAAATTACGCACCCAGATGCTCTTTTTAATACATTAATGGAATTATCTCTCCACCTAAACGTTCAGTTCTGTTATTTATTCATCTTTTTGCTGTTTTTACACACACATTTATATGTTTTTCAGCTGATTTCAACTACCTGAATAAATATTTTGACTGGATTCTATTAGAAATGTGTTAATAATGCTAATGATGCTGCTCTAAAATGAGATCAGATCTGTTCCTGATGAGCAGCCAGTGGCAGGTCAGACAAGGCCTCGCTCTGGAAGATGTGGAGAAACAGAAAAATCAGTATTATTACCTAACAATGTTGTTTCTGAAGAAAAAACAATAAAATGCTGTTTTTTAGTGTACTTCATGATTTTGAGTCTCTTTAAATTCAGAAGTAACTTGTTAGAAACTAATTTTTCTAAACTCAAGGTGATCTTCTGTTTCAGGATTTATTTAACGTTTATTAAAGTGACTTGCTGAGTTTTTATTTTGCATGAATAAATGATGCACCGCTCAAGAATTACCCCCACTGCAGCTGCAGGAATTAGGACAGTAAAATAAAACAGCATATCTGCACAAACTGCTCGTCCTGACTGCAGCTTGGACCAAACCGGGACATGCAGCAGGAAGGTGGTCCTAGAGATTAAATATAGATTTTCAGTTATGGGTGCTGTTCATTATTTAGATTATCTAACTAGTTTTTTTTATGTGTGTCGTTTGCATTTAGATTTTTTATTAAATAATGACCGATAGACCAGAAAACACATTTCTAAACCCAATCCTCAAACCAAAATGATTTTTACAGGTTTTTACACCAGTGTGTGTGTGTGTGTGTGTGTTAGTGTACGTGTGTGTGCGTGTGAGCGGGTATGCATGTGCATGCATGTGTGTGTGTGTGTACGTGTGCGCAGGTGTGCATGTGCGTGCATGTGTGCATGCGTGTGCATGCATGAGTGAGAGTGTGTGTGCGTGCATGCGTGTGTGTGTGCGCGCGTGTGTGTGTGAGAGAGAGAGAGAGAGAGAGAGAGAGTGTGTCTGTGTGTGTGGGTCTGTGTGTGTGTGTGTGTGTGTGTGTGTGTTTGTGTGGGTGAGAGTGTGTCTGTGCGTATGTGTGTGTGTGTGTGTGTGTGCACGTGCATGCGTGCATTTCTGTGTGTGTCTGTGTGTGTGTGTGTGCGTGTGTGTGTGTGTGTGCATGTGTGTTTGCGTGTGTGTGTGTGTGTGTGCACGTCTGTGCGTGCGTGCGTGTGTGTGTGTGTGTGTGTGTGTGTCTGTGTGTGCATGCGTGTGTGTGTGTGTGTGTGTGAGTGAGTGAGTGTGTGTGTTTGTGCATGCGTGCGTGTGTGTGTGTGCGTGCGGGCGTGCGTGTGTGCGCGCGTCTGTGTGTGTGTGTGTGTGTCTGTGTGTGCATGCGTGTGTGTGTGTGTGTGTGTGAGTGAGTGTGTGTGTTTGTGCATGCGTGTGTGTGTGTGTGTGTGCGTGCGTGTGTGCGCGCAGGTGCGTGTGTGTGTGTGTTATACATCATTCTTCTGCTTTCCTCACATGTTGCATTATTTATCCTTTAGTCAGCAGCTCATCTGCCCGACATTTCCCAAGATGTTGTCGCTCGGTGTCGGGAGGGGTTGGAGCAGAGTCCCTGTAAGGAGCTCTTCAACGACTGCACAAAGTACGTCTTAAAATATAATCTTTAGCCTCCTGCTGTGATCAACACGGCTACATTTATACCGTATAATCAATATGTTCTGTTTCCTATATGTGGAGCTCATTTTAGCACCTAAATCTTGTTAAAGCGTGTTATGAATGTCCTTCCCAAAACCTGACTAAACGAAAGACTCGTTTGAATAAAATGTAGTGCTGTGAAAAATAACGCGTTAATTTAGCTAATTAATGTGAAATGTTTACTGAATTTAACAAAGTTAACGTCATTAATGCAGTTTTTAAAATTTTACGTAGTCTGATACCTCAAACTCGTGAGCGGCTCTGAAGGAGGGGGCATGCTGGTGTCTGACCTGCTGGAAATGATTAGAAGCAGCAGAAGCAGAGAAAGAGAAGGAGAGGAAAAGCTTGCTAGCATGGACAATGCTGTCCATGGAGCGCTGTCTAGATCGGTACAAAGCAGAGCCCAAAATGGATATTGGACACTGTCCATTACAGTGGTGGTTGAAGAGAGAAGAAGTACAGTCCAGACTGGCACCTGTTGCGTGCAAGTACCTGTCAACACCTGCAACCACAGTGCCTTGTGAGAGATTATTGTCACTCTCAGGTCACATCGTTGGTGCGCTCCAGGCAGCTGCATCCAGCGCTCGGTCCATTCTCAAAGTGGCGCAACCAAAAAACTATAATTAACCCACGATCGTTCATGTCCGCACATGTTCTCTACTTTCTGTCTTATTTGCGCCTGAAGCGCTCTGCTACTGCGGAGCTCATCACCTGTGCGGCGGTGATTTCACCTCACTGAGGCAGCATCGAAACGCGCTCTCCGCTTTGCGGTCAGGAAATCCGCTTTGATCTGCTCAAAAGTAACTGATGAGGTGAAAAAGTAAGAATCCAGGCAGCAGTTTTTCTGGAGAGTTTAGAGGAGATGCAGGAAGATGAGAGACAGACAGGACAGGAAAATAGTTAAATAAAAACAAGAAAACAAAACAAAGTGTTGAAAAGTCAAATGTAGGTAGATTTATCTCCACTACACGTTTTTACCCGTATAAAACAATAAGCTACACACATGTAATATTTATACATCTGATACAATTCAGATCACCTTCAAAACTCAGTCACACACCCAGGGCCGTTTCAAGACATTTTGGGGGCCAAGGCAAAACGGAACACCCCCCATCCCTATAACTGGGCTCCCCAGAAGCCTCTGTGTAATCCAAACCCTCTCCAGGAGTATTAGTTATACAGTGATAATAAAAGCCCCTCAGACATTACCGATATGTTCTAATATTATCAGCTGAAAAACTAAATTATCAGACATGCTGTCTCATCTTCTTTTCTAAACTTGTAAAAAGTAACAAAACCATTTGAAAGCCACTATTTGTGGATTGTCTGAAAGTTTCCATGGAGTGTGTGACAACTTATTTTTTTCATTAAGAAATATAAAGTTGGAAAAAAAAGTGTAAGAGCAGCCAGGCAAATGATCAGATAAATTGCGATTAATCACAATTAATTACAGAAAATTGTGCAATTAATTAATTTTTTTAATCGACTGACAGCCCTAATAAAATTATAACAACATCATTATTACATGAAACATTTTTGTTGCACTTATTTAATTTTTTGTCTTGATTTGTAAATTTAAAGGTTAAAACATTTGTTCTTGACGTTAAAATTAGCCTCATTTGTGCGCGCCGGCTTTGCCCTCAAATCTGATTTGTTTCTGAACCCTGCAAGTTGTCTTGGAGGAATAAAAATAACCTAAACCCCTGGAAAATTAGATTTGCTGATGAAAAGCAAACTAAGTAAAATAGGGGTGGGAATTGTCTACATCAGTGCCATTGTTGATTTTGTCAATCAGTCCAATCCCTTATCAATTATTGAGTAGTTCAGGAGGTGGCACACGAGTCCCCGAACGGGGCTGAAGGAGCTTTGCCTAATGCCCCGAATCACACACGTCATCCATCCACCCATTGTCTGAACCGGCTTTGTCCATTTAGGGTCGCGGGGGGCTGGTGCCCATCTCCAGCGGTCAACGGGCAATCGGGGGGGGGGGGGGGGGCACCCTGGACAGAGAGCCAGTCCATCACAGAGCAACACAGAGACACACAGGACAAACAATCATGCACACACTCATCTAAGGACAATTTAGACAGACCAATCAACCTAACAGTCGTGTTTTTGGACTGTGGGAGGAAGCTGGAGTACCCGGAGAAAACCCACACATGCACAGGGAGAACATGCAAGCTCCATGCAGAAAGATCCCAGGCCGGGAAGCGAACCCAGGACCTTCTTACTGCAAGGCAACAGCTCTAACCACTGCGCCACTCACACACATGTTATAATTCTATTTAAATGTAAACTAATGATGGGTGCCTCGACCACGCCAGTCACATACTTTGAGATTTATCAGCTTGTAAAAGTTCGTAATTAGCATGACTACAAATCAGACATTACAAATGACGTCACCACAGAATCTCCTCCCCCCAGCGTAGCTGCTACTCACCACGTGGCCAGTTTTATATTTCTTTTTCTACGTGTCTGGTTTGATGACATCACTGGTGATGCACGTTTGTAGTCCTGGACGTATTATCACACGAAGTGTATTTTAACTTATTCACTGCCAGCCCTTTCCTGATCGGTAAAGCCCTTCGCTGCCAGCGTTTTTCGCCGTTTTTACTGTTTTTTTGTAAGAGTCACAGAACGTTGCACACTAGGATGATGTCAATGCCAAAACAACCAAAACAAAGAGGAGACTCACCTCTTACATCAGGAAGAATCTGCGCGTTTCGAACGTTATCTGATCTTTCATAATCCGTTGTCGAATTGTGATCGGCAGACGCTTTTCCGGTTCGCGCCTCACTTTTTTTACAGCAGCGGCCCAAAACGATCTCCTAACACGTGGATATTCTGCTTCGTGATCACGTGACGTGTGACGTATGCGGATGAAGATCAGCTTTAGAGCTGAGATGTTTGTTCTCTCGGTGCGGGGGCTCGTCCGACGCCCACACAGTAAAAACACGTCATTGGCAGTGAATGAGTTAAGTTACCCTGTTGTCATCCTTTCTTGTAAATTATAACAAAACTTTTGATCATTTGTGCCGCTTAGGTGCCATGCTTCCTGCTGAGTAAATGCGTAAGCTACGCAACGTGCGTGGTGACATCATTTGCGCCGACTGGAATTGATGAGGGAATATTTTGCAAAAGTGGGAGGGGCTGGGATTTGTGATTAAATCATCCTGATTGGCTGTAATTCAGAAGGAAATATCAGCAAGAATCACCAAACAACCGTCATTAGAAAAAGTGAAAGTGTTGCAGGTGAAGCAGAATGCAAACAAAAAAACAAGGTTTGTTGATGCTGCTTTAACCCTCTCAGGCTCAAAATAAGTTTTGATGGAAGGACGAACAACTAAGTCCTTCAGGGGAACTTCTGAGATAAAAAAAATGCTCATGAAACACGTCTGTGGAGTAACCAGGTAGGTAGATTTTAACGTTGCAAATCTGCAACGCCTGCCTCCAGAGGGTTAAAATCACTGTTGTACTGCGCACTTCAGTGCAGTGATTGTCACGAGTAAACCGCTCGGCTGCCGTTCCACACCGCTTCTGCTTCCAGTGTGCGTAAGGCCCAGACTTCCCTCTCTCCAGCCACTTATACCAGCTCTTCCAGGGGAAACCCAAGGCGTTCCCTGGCCAGCCGAGAGACATAGACCCTCCAGCGTGTCCTGGGTCTTCCTTTAGGTCTCCTTCCGGTTGGGCGTGCCTGAAAACCTCACCAGGGAGGCGTCCAGGAGGCATCCTGACCAGATGCCCGAGCAACCTCAACTGACTCCTCTCGACATGGAGGAGCAGCGGATCTACTCCGAGCCCCTCCCAGATGACCAAGCTTCTCACCCTATCGCTAAGGGAGAGCACAGCCACCCTGCACAGCCGCTTGTATCCGCGGTCTCGTTCTTTCAGTCACTACTCAAAGCTCATGACCATAGGTGAGGGTAGGAACGTAGATCGACCGGTAAATCGAGAGCTTCGCCTTCTGACTCAGATCTCTCTCCACCACGACAGACCGGTACAACGCCCGCGTCACTGCAGACGCAGCACCAATCCGCCTATCGATCTCACACTTCAGCTTTCCCCTCACTCATGAACAAGACCCTGAGATACTTAAACTCCTCCACAGAACCTCATCCCTGACCCGAAGAAGGAATTCTACCCTTTTCCGAATCAACACCACGGTCTCGGATTTAGAGGAGCTGATTCTCATCCCAGCTGCGAACCGCTCCAGCGAGAGCTGGAGATCACGTTCTGATGAAGCCAACAGGACCACATCATCTGCAAAAAGCAGAGACCTGATCCTCAGGCCACTAAACCCGATCTCTTCAACCACTAGCGGAGCAAATCGGAGCTGAACGGAGGGGCGGAGCAACTGACCGGGCCCTTTATGCCCAATTAGTAAAGGGTTAGACTTAATATTAAAAGTTTAAATTTAACGTGGCACTAAAATGAATAAAATCCCACAAACGGATCAAACAACTCCGTCTACTCTTGTTATCCAAGTTACGGAAACATCCTGATTTTGAGCCTAGCTGAGCGTTCAGGCTGCACCTGGTTACATTTTAACATCTGTAGTCCACGTGTTTTCTGGAGGGCAGTGGATGTCCCCACAGTCACTCGTTTGTTGGTGCAGAAAAATCCATTTTCTAGAGAATCTCATGTTCTCTCGTTTAGCATTCGCCTAAAGTTCTGCATCCTGTAGTAACACTCCAGCCTATTTGTAGTGGCGAGAACGCCGGCTTGGAGAACCCTGCTGCGAGGTGCATCTGCGAGCAGAAACTGTGAAAATGTCCGATGGCCTTTTTCACCACTTTCAGAAGAATCCGAGGGGGAAAAAACACCTTTTTATCACGTGATCAGCTGTGTTTTTAGGAGTTTGTTCCACCGTGTTTGCTGGAAATAAGTTCAGTCTGTTTTTGTGTTCCTGGAAACATTCATGTGAAAATAACTCTCCAGTAGAGGATGGAGAACCGTTGATGAGAACAGATCACCCGAACTTCTACGTTTGAGAAGGAAATGAGGCTCTGAAAAAGGTTTTGAGAAAGAGTGATCGGCGTAGAGATGGTTCACTTCTTATGATCGATTCTCTTCCTCTGCTCTCGCATTCTGAAGTTAGAAATCCTCAGAGGAAGTGAAGAAGAAAGTGTTAGAAGAAATGGAAAGAAAGTGTAAAGGGTGTTGAAACGTGGAGGAGAAGGAACACGTGTTGCAGCCTTGCACAGATGTTTCCAAACGGGATATCTGTCCGAATTTTCCGTCGGGCAATTTTTGATTTCTTTTTCCTCTTAAAAAAAAAGTCAGTATTCAGACCAAAAGCTCCTTGGAAAGCGTGCTGCCGCACGTGGAAACGTGACTGTTGGCAGAGCTGCGCTCCCACATCAGCTCACTCCTGGTTATTCCTGTGCTGCAGTGGAGAGCAGGAGTGGAGCGTAAAGGCCTTCGTCTCACGTGATTCTGGCCTTTTTGTCTGATGCACAACGGTGCCCCTGCAGGTTTTTTACACGACTTTCTTTTCACACTTCCTTTATGTTACATTGACCATGCTGCATCTGACATAATTTCTGAACTCTGTTAGGTATTTCCTTCACTTTTGAATCTCTAGCAAACTTTTCAATCCACTTTTTGATATGATTGAAGGATACTTGCATGTGTGCATGTTTTATGCATGTTTGCCTAATTTGAGCCACATTAGAGTTTGAGACGAGAAAAATCCTCATGGAATACACCTCATCAACACGCACTAACACTGTATATGGACTTGGGCACGTTCAGCACATGTCTTAAGGCTATGGTTGGCGCTAAATCCTTAATTGAATTTGTGGCTAAGGAGGAATTAAAGATTTATCAGCATGACTTATTTCTTTCTTCAATATAAGAGGCTTTCTAAAACCTTACTTTCTCCTGCATGAGATGATGCCGATTAGGGATGAGCGAGTTCACCACTATCTGTATCTGTACTCGGAGTGGGCGTGGTCTAACCTGGACGTGGGTGTAGTTTAATCAGAAGTGGGTGTGGTTTACATCAATACATTATTTTAAGTCTGAAATTGATATGGATTGATCAGAAGTTGCTATGTGTTGTTTATTTGAAAACTATTTACAGAGCAGCCTCAGAATTTAGATTAAATGTTTTTGATCAGAATAGTAACGGAACTATTACAGAACAAGTATTTCATATGAGTGAGTGAGTGAGTGAGTGAGTGAGAGTGAGAGTGAGAGTGAGAGTGAGAGTGAGAGAGAGAGAGCTAGCTCCCAGCTGCAGAGTTTTGTGTGTAGGGAGGGGCGGGCACTCTATGTGACTGGACAATCACAGAGCGTGAAGACAGTCAGTTACCCAACGAGGATTTTCCTTCAGCACGATTTATCCATATTTTATACTCGTCTCTGGCTCAACCTTAATGCCCATTATTTATAAAATAATGTTGGGAGTGTTTTGTTATCAGGGATTTAGTTCCAGATAGGGTTCTCTGTGTTTGAGAAGATTTCTTTAAAGCTAGCTACGTCCTGAATAAACACAAGTAAAAGGTCCAACCCCCTTTCCCCCGAGCCACACCTTCAGAAAACACGCAATGCGAGGAGTTGGTTTTACGTTTATGTGGCACCTTTTCTGCCATAATTCCTAATGTGCCATGCCTATGTTACTGTGCAACAGTTTAGTAGCTAGTGTGGTGAATCTTATGGTAGTAAATTGGATCTTTGCTGCACGGCGGTGGAGGTTGGGGACGCTCTCTGACCTCCGTTAACCAGATGGGGGGGCTCTGTGGACGGCAGAGGACAGACAGATTTTTTTCTGGTAAATTCTGACATTTTGACTGATAAATAGCTGGAAAAACTACCAGCGTGCACCGTATGCTAGAAAAAAGTAGCGGTACGCTGCAAGTTAAATTCAAAGGAGCCGGTAGTGTGCACCGGTGTGTACGGCCAACTGAAGGCGCTGGGTGGAAACCATCTCACAGCGAGGCGACTGCACTGACCGCCACTCCACCTCTAGAAATCAGTCTTGCACCTCTGGTGATTCGTGTTCCTGCATGTTGAGTATGATTTTATGCTGGTAAACACTTGCAGCATGATGAGCTGGACTGAAGCGGCTGCTATAACGAGTCCTTTATCAGTTGAAATGCAGTACTTTATCCTCTAACGTAAAAACAAGGACAGCTGATGCTCTAAGGGGCTAAATAAAGCTTTATCACAAACCTCGAGGTAGCTGCAGACCAGTGCAGCCTATTGCTGTTTGATAAGGAGGTGTTAAAGGGCACGGCGTCCAAACCAAACATCTGTGGGGAAGTCCCGTTGAGAAGTCCGGTTCTTACAACTCTCAGTAGGGTGATAGTTGGCCAGGAGGCAGGAGGGCCGTCCTGGCTGAGATTCTCTGACTTTGGGGTATTTCTTCTTTATTTTTATTTAGAAAGGGAATGTTGAAATAAGATCCACAAGTAAGGCAACTTTTTATGTGACACTAGATGTTTGTTTGTTACACGGGTAACACTTAACAATAAGGTACGCAAAATTGTGCTTCGTTACTAGAGAACAACTTAGGGGGTAATGAGCAGTAAAGCAGGGAAGAATAGGTAGTTAACCAGTAGTTACTGGTAAACATCCAGCAGTCTTATTCTGGGTCTAATAGGTAGTTATCTATGAAAGCAATAAGGAGCGAATCCCAGATGAATGTGGTGCCTGTGGACTCTCTTTTGTAAACTTCGTGAAGGATGCAGATCATTTGCAACATCAGTGATTTAACATCACTGTTTCATCTTGATTTCACTCGTCTGTCACTTCGTCGGCATCCGTCCGTCTCGAGATGATGGAAAGTGAAGCCTCCTCCAAGTACCTACTGAGGAACTAATCTGTACCTACTAGATACTTAACCATTACTTATATGTTGTTACATGGCCATTTACCATAAATTCAATTCAATTCAAGTTTATTTATAAAGCGCCAAATCACGACAAGTTGTCGTCCCAAGGACCTTCAAACAGTTAACATTTCAGTGCAGGTCAGGTCATTAAGCCAAACAGAAAAAAGGTTTACTATATAAGGAACCCAGCAGGTTGCATCGAGTCACTGACTAGTGTCAGTCTTTACAGCAATCCTCATACTAAGCAAGCATGCAGCGACAGTGGAGAGGAAAACTCCCTTTTAACAGGAAGAACCTCCAGAGGATCCTGGCTCAGTATAAGCAGCCATCCAACACACACACACACACACACACCAAGTAATGTGTCTCTGTTTACATTTTGATGTCTTAGTAAATATTCTATTTGGCGAGAGATACATTTTATTGTATTTATCCTAGTGGATCTATAATTAAACGGGTAAACTAGTAGTAGCACATCCAACGTCAAAGAGAGTAAAATGTTATTATCAGGAGAGGGAGAATGTTTTAAGTGGTTAGCAGCAGTGTGCTAGCTGAAAGACATTGAGCTTATTCACACATCATTTTCTTTCATCTTGTGTGGTAATATTCCTAAGATGGGTGACCAGAATCCTGCAGGTTAGTGTTACCTGGCTCAAATCAATCACTAACAAAATGTTAAATGTTTTGGGTACTTTTTTAAATAATCAGAAAAGTACACAAAAATTAACTTTTACTTAATTACTCTAAAACTACATATTCTTCCCTGCTTCATTACTCATTAGCCCCTAAGTCGTTCCCTAGTAACGAAGCACAATTTAACGTACCTTATTGTAAAGTGTTACCGTTAAACTGATGAATAATTTTGTATTTTAATTTTTACCCCTAAAACAAGAATAATAGACAAAAGGCCTGATTCCAGTTTTGAAACTTCAGGGTAATTTTAGCAGTCCTTCGCGAAATGTGAGTGTCTCCCATTTCACCGGTCTGGCCCAAAAGGATCATATTCCGGCCCATTCCAGGGACCAGCCATGTATCTGAGCTAGGATGTGTACTTGGAAAGGGCACAGTAGTCAATCGGTGGTACCTTTGGGTAACTCACGCTGATTGGTTGCAACTCCGTAGGAAATGATAAAGCAGATGTCTCCAAGGAAAAAAAAGTAAACGGTTTTCAGGCTGCTTTAAAATCACCGATTCCAAACTCCCTAAAATCCAGCAGAAATCCTCCACAAGGCCCGAATGTTGGCTGTTTTTCAGCCTCCTACTTGTACTCCACTGGTCAACGAACGCTGCTATTTACGTCCTGCAGCCGCTCTCCCCATTTGCTCTCTGTGATGCCTTTTAGCGCCGATCGGTTAATCTTGTCTTTCCATTCGAACAACGCAGACTTCCACCTATTCTACAGGCTAAATCAGGGGCGCCTCCAGAAATTTTTGATGGGGTGGCCAGACGGGGCCAAAGAAATGTTTGGAGTGGCACACCAAATTGGTCCTTGTGGTAACTCTAGGAGAGTTAACGCTTTGACGATGTATTGCATTGCTCCTTTATTTGTTTTTATTATATATTAGAAAAAACAGTACGCATCCAAAACATTTAACTTAAATTTTACAAACAGACATTTCAGAAAAATACATTTCAGTTATTTAAAATGTTTTTATTTTTTGTTTAATTCACCTGTTGCTGTGCTCACAAAAAACTATGGAGATAAAAACGTTTTTCAAATGGTGAGCAGCAGAAACATGTTTTTTAAAATTTGGATTCTTTCTTTACTCGTTAATTGTATTTTATTTTGTTTTACAATTATGTCTTGAATAAATAAGATCAATTAATGGTTTGAGTGAACATTAATATGATTTATTAACACTGGCTTTTCCTGGGGGGACAGCAATTTTCTAGGGGTGGCTATGGCCACCCTTGGCCACCCCTTGGGGCGCCATTGGGCTAAATTTGTACATCTTAGGATGTGCAGCATTCATCCAGTGTTTCCAGTTATGATGCCCGTACGCTGTGTGCTGCCGTGACCAGAGAAAAAACATTTTAATTATTATATGTTGAAGTCCTTCTTAAACCGTAGTGTTTCCAATTCTTCGTTTTACTATTAAACGGCTCAGCTCTGCCCCCTGCTGACTCTTCTTAACAGCTGCAGTCTCCAAAAAAACGTAATCGAGATATTTTAGATATCCGTAAAAGTTCTGCTGTAAAATCAAAGTTTGTATTTCTGAAGGTATTCATTTAAAATCTTCTGCTGCAAATGTGGCAATTAACAGTCTAGTGCTTTTATTTTGACGAGCCACAGCTCAGTGTTCCTGTTTTTGCCTGAAGATGCTAAAAAAGTAAATGCAGAAATATAAAGAAAGTAGTCATGATCACTACAATGTAACCAGCTAACGAACAAAAACACGCTTATTCAGTAGCTTTAATGTTCGATGTGTGTTGTTGTGATCTGAAGGATCAACACTCTTCTTCCTTTCCTCCTTCCTCCAGAATAGTTCGTGATTATCTGAGTGGAGCTCCATTTTCTTCCTACCAGGAGTCCATGTACTTCTCTCGCTTCCTGCAGTGGAAATGGTTGGAAAGGTGGGTAGTCTCTGCAGTCAGGGCGAGCGTGCACGCACGTTTTATTTTCCTTTAAATTCTTGCATTAAAGAACCCAGCAGTGATCCGGTATGCAGAGAAGACTTTTTCACCACTAATAATTGTCAGTAAGTAAATAAAATTGGCTAAACTCCTACAGACACGAAGGTGTTGCTGTCTGTAACAGCTTAATAATTAATTATTCTTTTGCATAAAGCAGACAAGCAGGATGGAAAAGGCAGTCATCAGAGGGAATTAATAATAAATTAGACCATTACTCTGTCTGCAAAATCATACGACCGCTGAGAATGACATCAGCTGCATCAGAGTAGGCCTTTTTAGGTCTCCGTTAACGTTTTCCTTCCTGTTTCTCCTTTCTTTTGTCTCTACAGGCAACCAGTAACCAAAAATACCTTCAGGCATTACAGAGTACTAGGAAAAGGTGGATTTGGCGAGGTGAGTCTGGAAAAATCTTAAAGAGCAAGTCACCCCCAAATCAACTTTACTTTTCTGATAAACTATATAAATGCATGTCTAATCATGCTGCAGACACGTGTAGTCAATAGTTTTGCACTTTAGTGCATTTTAGTTGAAATTTAAATTTTCTGCCTAAAACTGTCAGTGTTGTGCTGTTGTCGGGTAAAAACTCAGCACTGCATTTTGAATTTAAATCTGCCATCGCTATTGGCTAAGAGGTACCCTAGAACGTTAGCTGGTACCATATGATGTCACAATGTTGTTGTGAGCCTGTGTGTGTATTTGTTAGCGGCTCCGCCCTCTCGGTCTGCTAGGCAACAGCATTTGTTGCATTTGTCAAACAGGAAGTGGGAGTGGAGTAAGAATCTGGGACGGGGGGTGACTTGCTCTTTAAATTGGTTAGTTTGTAAATTTTTTATAACATTAAATTTGAAGTTTTTATAAAAGTGTAATTTTTTTAGCTAATTGCTTTTCCTCCTAAACCCTACAGGGAGCTTACGTCTCGTCCCTCTCTGCTTGGCTAATGGGTCCCTGAATGGGGCTGTTTTCTAACCCGCTCTGCCTTACGCCCTGGATCACACACATGTTATAATTCTATTTAAATGAAAAGTAATGATGGGTGTTTAGACCACGCCGTACTTTGAGATTTATCAGCTTGTAAACGTTCGTAATTAGCATGACTACAAATCAGACGTCAGTATGTCGCATACACCACAAAATCTCCTCCCCCCTAGCGTAGCTGCTACTCACCACATATGGTGGTTCTTTCCTCCTGAAGGAAGGATTGAAGTTCGCTGAACTTTCAGCCATTTTCCCTGTTTTTCTCTGTTGTCTGGTTCGATGAAATCACTGATGAAGCGCAATTGTAGTCCTGGACTTATTTTCACACTAAACCTAAAAGAACGTTTCTCCCCTTTCAAAAACAATCGCTTTCTGGGCATCAAAGTGCTTCTTCAAAATTCACGGACATCATGTGTGAAATCCATGGCACATAATAAGCTGAATTAGAAAATAGCGTTTTTAGCCCCGTTGACTTGCATGAATTTTTTTCGTTCTTCCAGGGACCCGTGGTCCGGAAGTAGATGGGCGTGACGTGGGCTCCCGATTGCACGTTAACGTTTTTATTGTTTTTTAACTTTTTTTGTTTGTTTTTTCTGTGTCGACAGGTTTGTGCCTGCCAAGTACGTGCCACCGGTAAGATGTACGCCTGTAAAAAGCTGGAAAAGAAACGGGTGAAGAAAAGAAAAGGTGAAGCAATGGCACTAAACGAAAAACGCATTTTAGAAAAAGTTAACAGTAGTTATGTAGTAAGTACTACTTTTTTTCTTATTCTACCTTTCACAAGAATTGCACCTGTTTGTATGCATGCTTGTTGTTGCCTGTGGCTGGAGGAAGATGCAAATGAAATTAAACATGTTTGCATAAATATCAATTCTATGGCCTCATTTTCATGTGAGAGGCTTTAATGACACGCTTAGAAGGTGATTCTTGAGTAAAAACACATCAAATCCAGATTTTGTTTTGATAAAATAAAATGCAAACATCAACTTTTTGATTTTAATTGCAGAATCTTGTCAGCCACTTATGATTTAAAGAGCAAGTCACCCCCAAATCAACTATTTTTTCTGATAAACTATATAAGTGTGTGTCTAATCGTGCTGCAGACACGTGTAGTCAATAGTTTTGCACTTAAGTGCATCTTAGTTAAAATTTAAATGTTCTGCCTAAAACTGGCAGTGTTGTGCCGTTGTCAGGTAAAAATTCTGCACTGCATTTGAATTTAAATCTGCCATCGCTATTGGCTAAGAGGTACCCTAGAACGTTAGCTGGTACCATATGATGTCACAATGTCGTTGTGAGCCTGTGTGTGTGTGTGTGTGTGTGTGTGTGTGTGTGTGTGTGTGTGTGTGTGTGTGTGTGTGTGTGTGTGTTTGTGTGTGTGTGTGTGTGTGTGTGTGTATTTGTTAGCGGCTCCGCCCTCTCGGTCTGCTAGGCATCAGCATTTGTTGCATTTTTCAAACAGGAAGTGGGAGTGGAGTAAGAATCTGGTAGGGGGTGACTTGCTCTTTAAATGTTTTAATTGTTATTCACTGAAATTATTTAAACATTTGTATCCTAAAGATCATTTTCAATCAAATTTAGATTTATTTTGGTTCATTTTGACAAATAAATCACAAATTATTATCAACCACACCCAGTTTTGCCACAAGCTAGGACTCTACATTCAATTAAACAAAAATAGTGATGTCATACATCCAAAGTACTGCGCAGTAGTTATCATTTACCCTGATTTTAAGCTTTCTGAAGCTCTTTTAAAGTTTTCTGTATAAATTTGACGCCAGTTTTTACTCGTCTTCCTCTGTTGGAAATCATGACATCATATTAATCATTGCGTGCCTAAAATGATGAGGAAAAATGGAAGACCAAATGGTGTAAAGGAAAAATAAGTTATTATCCAACAGAAAGATTAAAGTTTTCAGCGAAACCCTTTGAGAATCGTTTTTTTACGTATTTCAAACCGTTTGTATTTATACTTCATCTTACAGCTGAATGTGGTAACTTATTTAGTGTTTTTGTTAAACTGCTGGTAAGAAAATTCTTAAAGATCCAATTTAAAAAGGTTTCTTTGCTAAGTTGTGTGGACAGTTTGAGCTTAGCGGCCTTGATTTACGTTTAAACTATTCATTAGTCAGAGTCGAGTATCCTGAGAAAACAATTCCCTTAAAGTAGCCAAATGCTGGACTGAAAACGAGGGAAAATGCAGCCAAAGTTCAAAAATCTTTCAGAAAACAAGACGTTTGTAAAAGATTTTAATACATTTTGTTGCTTTAAAACCAAATATGAATAATTAAGGGGTTTCTCATGACTTACTGTGGATTTTTAATTACAGGGTTGAAACACTGAAAAACATGTTTGAAGGATTATTTCTGATTCTAACGGGTCACTCTGAGTGCTTCATGCAGGCTGAACATGAGAATAGTCTCCTACACCTACTTCCTGCTTTAGCTTCTGATGGAAAACACACGGTGAAACTCTAGGATAGAAAATTCTGACAGATCTACGTCACGCTGTCACTAACATTCATGGACTCGCCCGTCTTGGCTCACGACGGGGAAGGCTGTTGTTGGTTTAGCGTCCAGGAAACAGCAGAGCTAACGCTAACGTCTAACTGTTAGCACTAGCAACTCCACCACACAGCAGAGCTCCTCCCGGCTCGTGTTATTGGTAGAGATAAAACATCAATGCTGCAGAGCAAACGGAGTCAGTGGTAGAGTTGTTTTGCTGTTAGCCAATCAGAGGAGAGATGTGAAAATATCAGGAAATAAGACTCCTAATCCTGCTGTCTGATGCTCAACTCTGATGGGGCTCATTTCTAGTTCCTTAAACTGGCGCACCAGTGCTTTGTTTCCGCCGTGCATGACTGATCTGACATTTATTTCTACTAGAGACGAGCAAATTAAACAAATGTTCCACACCTTTAAAATACAGGTGTTATTGGCCATGATGTCGGAGGAGTTGGCTGTCCACCCCATATTCTGAGGGTTGCAGGTTCGAGCCCCTCTGTCTGTTGCTGTCACCGTGTCCATGGGCAAGACACTTCACCCACCATGCCTGCTGGTGGCGTGAGTGCACCCCAGGGCAGCTGTGGCTACAGTGTAGCTCATCATCACCAGTGTGTGTTAGAATGGGTGAATGACTGATTGTGTTTTAAAGTGCCTTGGGGGGTTTTAGGACTCCAGAAAGTACTATCTCAAATAGGTCTGGACAATAACTCAGTAATGATATCTATCGATTGACGTGTGAAAAACACGGGTCGATTAAATGGTTTATTACAGCCTATCAGGTAGCTTTATACTAGACTCCCAACACGGATCTGGGCACGCTCTGTCACCAAGCCGTCCCCTCTCAAACCCAAACAGACGTGACCTAAAGAAAACATCGCAGCATGAAGAGGCGGAGGGAAATGATTCTCGGCTTTACAAGTTCTTTACTAAATTTGCTACAGGAGCTGAGGCCAGTCCTTCAGCTGAGCGAGCGTGTGGACGCGCTCGATGCCTGAGCGCTGGCCGCCCAGGTGGAAGCAGGATGAAGTCATTTCCTGTCATGTTTGTAAATATCACTATAATTGTGAATAATCTGTGAATAGTGTGTGTGTGTGTGTGTGTGTGTGTGCGTGTGTACATGCATGTATGTGTGTGTGGACGGGGGATGGGCTTAGTAAATATAAAGTAGATGTTTTGCCTACATTATATCACAGTACAGAGTAAAACTATCACTTTCATGGTGTTCTAAAAATTACACATCATTCCTGAAAGAGAAAACTCTGGATTTCTTCTTTAACCTTCCCACTGTCCTAATGGGTGAGCCCACCAGGAAAGTTGACCATTGAGCAGGATTGATGGTTTATCCCTTGAGGTCCATGAGGCAGGGGTGAGGTGGTGGACCCAACCACCATCCAAAATGCAGCAGCCAGACTCCTAACCAAATCCAGCAGACGAGCTCACATCACTCCAGTTCTACAGTCCCTCCACTGGCTCCCGGTAGAATATAGAATTCAGTTTAAAGTTTTAGTCCTGACCTATAGAGCTCTTAACAACCAGGCTCCAAGCTACCTATCTGAGCTTTTATCCCCACACATCACCTCTCGGAACCTTAGATCCACATCTGAAAACCTCCTGGCTGTTCCTCGAACCAGACTGAAAACCAAAGGGGACAGGGCCTTTCAGACTATTGCACCCAGACTTTGGAACAGTCTACCTTCAAATCTCCGTCTCTCTAACAATGTAGAGGTCTTTAAAAATCATCTAAAAACTCACCTTTTCATCCAGGCGTTCCCTCCCTAAATGTTCAAAAAGATGGCTTTGTTCGGGTTCACACCTTCACTTTGTTTATACTCATGATTTTATTTACTATTTTATCACTGCTATTGTTTTTCTGATGTTTATATTGGTTAGAGGTATTTGCCCTGATCTTTATCATGTTGTACAGCGCTTTGTGATTTATATCTGTGAAAGGCGCTTTATAAATACACTTTTACTTACTTACTTACCACCAGTCCTGCTCAGTGGTCAACTTTCCTCGTGGGCTCACCCATTAGGACAGTGGGAGGGTTAATGGACCGAATTCTATTTTAATGCAAAGATGTGCGTCCAATGAGGATGTGGAAGTTTTTTACTTCCAAATAGACACATCAGGTCTTTAAAAAGTCACTATGTTATCGAGCTGAAGCAGAACTGTGATACTCTTCTGTAGTCCAGTGACCAGCAGACCCCCCCATCCCAACATGGCTCTGTTCCAGCTGAGGTGGATTAGTCCATTTTGGATGCAGCATGAGCTATGTTGCGTGTCCTTGATTTGAGTGAGTCATTGTAGAAGCATACACACGCACACACACACACACACACACACACACACACACACACACACACACACACACACAGGAGTGGGCTTGTTGCCGAACCTCAGACTTGCAGCTCTTGTCACCTGGGATTGGCTCATGATTCCATGTGCATATATGTGTTTTCGCTCGCTGTGCTGCAGGCAGAACTGATGACTCTTCATGTGCCTCTCTACCTACAAGAGCAGCTCTGTTGCCTAGCAACACTGACCAAACAGCAGAAGAGAAGAGAAGAGTCAAGTGCTCTCTCAAAGCCATCACTCCTCTCTCCCTAGCCGTTCTTCTTTACCGTTTTCTGCGATGCGTGCAGACGGTCGGTCGATGCATACCGTCAGCCAGCTGCATGTTTTAACAGCCGTGTGTGTGCGCGTGTTAAGTGTGTGTGAAAGCATTTCTAACAAGGGACAGGGTGACCCTGCTCTGGAACCTCCAGAGAGTGAAAATGAGGTAGCGCTGCATCACTCTGATGCAAATTCATCTCATTATCATTTAGAATTTGTTGGCATTTTTGTCCATTTTTAGCGCCCGTTTCTGTTCTCCGTGTTGTTTTGTTTAAAAACCGACAAATCCAAAAGGTTCAAGGGATTTTGTGTGCAGATATTTCGGTTTCTATTTTAATTTTCAGGCTTCATTAATAGGAAATCTATATTTTAAATGCTTTGTTAAATATTAAATAAAATTAATTGTATAGAAATAAAAAAATGATTCAAATGATCTAATTGCCTTAAAGAGCAAGTCACCCCCAAATGAACTTTTTTTCTGATAAACTATATAAATGTGTGTCTAATCGTGCTGCAGACACGTGTTGTCAATCATTTTGCACTTTAGTGCATTTTAGTTAAAATTTTCATTTTCAGCCTAAAACTGTCAGTGTTGTGCCGTTGTCAGGTAAAAACTGCACTGCATTTGAATTTAAATCTGCCATCGCTATTGGCTAAGAGGTACCCTAGAACGTTAGCTGGTACCATATGATGTCACAATGTCGTTGTGAGCCTGTGTGTGTGTATTTGTTAGCGGCTCCGCCCTCTTGGTCTGCCAGGCAACAGCATTTGTTGCATTTTTCAAACAGGAAGTGGGAGTGGAGTAAGAATCTGGTAGGGGTTAAAGAGCAAGTCACCCCCTATCAGAGTCTTACTCCACTCCCACTTCCTGTTTGAAAAATGCAACAAATGCTGTTGCCTGGCAGACCGAGAAGGAGGAGCTGCTAACAAATACACACAGGCTCACAACAGCATTGTGACATCATAATGTACCAGTTTACATCATAGCATGCCTCTCAGCCAATAGCGGTGGCAGATTTAAATTAAAATACAGTGCAGCGTTTTTACCTGACAACGGCACAACACTGCCAGTTTTAGGCAGAATATTTAAATTTTAACTAAGATGCACTGAAGTGCCAAATTATTGACGACACATGTCCGCAGCACGATTAGACACTCGTTTATTTAGTTTATCAGCAAAAAAAAGTTTATTTGGGGGCGACTTGCTCTTTAAGTTGGCAACACTGTGGGAGGAGCGCTTGATTTGCAATTTGGGGCAGCACAAGACGGAGGAGCTGATAATCGGCCTGTTTGTTTTTGTAATCGTTCAAAACTCAGATGGTAATTGGGATTAAAATTGGATTAATTTAGCAGCCCTACTCATACGTCTACTCGAGCAAGTCACACCCACCAGATTCTTACTTCACTCATACTTCCTGTTTGAAAAATGCAACAAATGCTGTTGCCTAGCAGACCGAGAGGGCGGAGCTGCTAACAAATACACACACACACACACACACACACACACAGGCTCACGACATTGTGACATCATATGGTACCAGCTAACGTTCTAGGGTACCTCTTGGCCAATAGCGATGGCAGATTTAAATTCAAATGCAATGCAGAGTTTTTACCTGACAACGGCACAACACTGACAGTTTTAGGCAGAACATTTGAATTTTAACTAAAATGCACTAAAGTGCAAAACTATTGACTACACGTGTCTGCAGCATGATTAGACACACATTTATATAGTTTATCAGGAAAACAAGTAGATTTGGGGGTGACTTGCTCTTTAAGAAACATATGAATACATTAAATAACTGTTAGTTGTGTCTTTAAAAGTAAGTAAATCAAGAATAAAGATTTAAAATATTGATCAGGCTGAATAAAATCTGAGGTTATAAGAAAAGGCAGAAAGCACTAATCAAACATCTCTGGGGGTGGTCTGGCCTGCCAGACATGTCCTCTTCCCATAAGGAAGTGCGGGGCTGACTGGTCAGGCTGCATTATTTGCATCTTGTTATGACTTTTGTGGGATTTGTTTTATTTTGTTCTGACAGGACGAATAAATTTGTATGAATGCGTAAATACATGGACGACTCTTTGCCCCTGGCTCGCGGTGTGTGTGTGTGTGTGTGTGTGTGTGTGTGTGTGTTATGGATATATTCACTTGGCCTGTGAGAAGATTTTCCATCTTTTCTTGTGGTTTTTCTGCACAAACACTTGGTAGCAGATGGGATTCCTCGGGCTGGCAGCAACATCCTGCTTACTCACAAACACTGTGTCACTGACCCCCCAAAGGGGGAGAGAAAAGGGGGAGGGCTGGTGGGAAACGGGAAGGCTTTTTGGAATCCGCGATAGAAATCTCTTGCTTTTTACTTGGTTTACATTCCTGGCGTTCCATCTGGGATGATAAACACTTTGGGGCTTTAAACGAGCTCCGTCGGTCTCTTATTACCTTTCTTTCTTGTTTCTCCTACTCCCTCTTTTCTCTGTTGATGGACTTTTTATTTTTTCCACCTCCCTTCTTCCTTTCCTCTTAGCTGCTCTTTTCTCCAAACCTCTTCCCAAAATGTGTCTGTCTCCTCAGGTTAGTCTAGCGTACGCCTACGAGACCAAGGACGCTCTGTGCCTGGTGCTGACCCTAATGAACGGTGGAGACCTGAAGTTTCACATCTACAACATGGGAAACTCGGGCTTCGATGAGCAACGGGCCATTTTCTACGCCGCTGAGATCTGCTGTGGCCTTGAGGATCTGCACCGAGAGAGGATAGTGTACAGGTGAGCTCACATAGAGTCGAAAATGTAGAAAAGAAACGCAAAAATAACCTTTTTGTGTTATTTTAATGTCTTCTGCACAAGTTGTTGGCATTTCTGTATGTTTTAAAAGTAGTAATTGTGTAATGAAAACTGGGAGCAGTACACTTGGATCGTGCGTGCTAGACTAGCTGTTAGCTTGTCAATCCTTTTGAGCAGAAATTCTATTTCTCCAAACGAAGGCCATTCAGGAAGCTTGCTCTAACTCCCAGATGGTGATTATTTATGGCGATTTCCCTCTCAGACACATTTGAAATCAGTTTAAGTTCAGTTTTGTGTTTAAGTTGAATCATTTGTCTTTTTCAGAGATCTGAAACCTGAAAACATCCTACTAGACGACCGTGGTATGTTACTTTTATTATTTTTAGGCCCGAGCAGCGAAAGCGCCGCGAAGGCCTGTTGTATCTGCTCTGTTTATTTTTCTTCCGCCAAGTAAATTGGCTTTTTGGAGGCCTTAACATACCCGAAAACTCAGGAATTTTCGCACACATGTCAGGCGTGGTGTAAAATTTTGTATTTTAAAGGTCCCAAAAATAATGCAATAAAACTAGCTCCACGGCGCCCCCTAGAAAATGAAAAATACCCCCCTCCATAAACCTTTGTTTGTCGTACAGTTATGAAATTTTGTACACTTGTAGTACTCAACAGTCCGCACAGAAAAGCCTCTTGCAACCTTGGTCAATATCAAACAGGAAGTCGGCCATCTTGGTTTGAAGTGGTGATTTTGACCCCGTTTTGGCCGTTTCTAGGTTCCGCTTCTGATTGATTTACTCGATCATTTTTCGCACGATCGTCTCGAAAGTTGTGGGAAATTGCTCAGAAGGGATGGGCGATCAAATAGAATAAATAAAACTGAATTTTCGTAAATGCTGAGGGGGCGTGGCCAGGCCTCGAAGTTCGACTACCCGCCAAAAAATGTATATAAATGGCTATAACTTCATACTCGCATAGAGTAAAGTTACAAAAGCTCCTGTGGTCATTCGTCATCCAGCCACAAACTAAACTGAATGGTTGGATGATGACATCACACAAGCCCCGCCCCTTCAGGACCAAAAAGGTCAAGTTTTACTGCGATAGGTCCCAAATCGCCCCATTTCACTTAATCACCACAAATTTGTAGCTGTTAACTCAAGACAAGTGGGTGTTTCTTTGCGTCACTTTATGGGAGTTTTCAAAAGAGGGCGGGGCTGTAGTGGCACGGCGAAGTCAGGCGTACCGCCGTGGCCATACGTTTGCCTCCAATTTCATCATTTCTAAAGATATCGCCACGAAACTTCTGGTGAGTGATCCTAGTCTGGCCCCCCAAAAAATATGATGTGAAAATCTGGTGGGCGTGGCCTATTTTCTTTAATAGCGCCCCCTAGGACCATTACAACTATCAGCCCCAAGCCATGCTTTGACTGAGGAATACAAAATTTGGTACACTAATGTGGTGTCTCAGGACCTACAAAAAGGTCTCTTGGAGCCAAGCGCAACGTCGCACAGGAGGTCGGCCATTTTGGTCCAAGTACTTGATTTAGTGGTTTTCGCACACGTTGTTTGGAGAATGACGCCCCATCGCCCTTTTCACTGATTGCCTTCAAACTTCTGCTATATACTCTGAAGACAAAGGGGGAAAATTTCAACTGTCGGATTTTAAATAAGTATAAAGTTGTGGGCGTGGCTAAGCCTCTAAATTTGACTTGTCGCTATGCCACTTTTTTTCACAGCTCCCTTTTGGACTGCTTTTACCCAATCACCAGCAATGTCTGGCAAATAGCAGTAGACAAGTTGAAGTCACTTGGTCTCCAGTATTGGCAGGTTTCAAAAAAAGGCGGGGCTTTGGGAGCATGGCGAAATTCGCCATCAGGCCATGGAAATACGTTTGCCTCTCATTTCCTCAGTTATCATGATATCGCCACAAATTCTCTGGTGAGTGATCCTAGTCTGACCCCCAGTAGAAATGGACGTGATAGGTTTGTG